>NC_040030.1:811667-839587 GCF_000972845.2 Larimichthys crocea | reverse complement strand
AGAAAGCCGTTAGATCTTATGTCTTAATAATTAATAATCCTTCTAAAAGCTGACCCTGTTCAGCTACACACAGTTAAGAGGTTTATTCCTGTTCAGAAGGTTATTTATTGTTCATTCTGAACAGAACCGGTCCAAGAACCAGAGCTCATTCAGTAGAAAAGTGGTACTCCTGATCTGCACCTTTTTTGAACCATTTATTTTGCCTCCACTTCCTGTCTCATGTCACGTTATAGCTCATAACCAATCACGGATGTATGTGCGCACTTCGTGACCGCACGTGACAACGTCAGATCAGGCTGATTCAGAAACAAGATATTTTAGGAAATCGTATTTTAAATAACAACCAGTGTTATCTTAGTTTAATTTCATTAAAATTGTTGTAGATCGTTTGAAAAGTTTTCAAATAAGTTCATAAAAAAAAAAAAAAACATTTAAGAGATTCTACGACAGGTACCAAGTACCATGAGTGGTTTGAGAACCAATTCAAATTAGCTTGATTATCAACTATTACATTCACTAATTAATGCTTTCTTGGTTTATAAGTTGCATTGTAGTGTGATGTTTTCATAAACTTCATCACAAAATAACAGTTAACAAGATGCTAATTTATGTTACTATTCTTACAAATGCATTGGGTCCATAATTTCAATATATGTTTTAATTTAAATGACTTTAAAAGAGGCGGCATACATAAAATCAATTTAAGTGCTATAAACATCGGCTTTAATCATATCCTTAACTGTCACTGTTCCACAAAAAACATGCGAGCTATGAGCTTCTTTTTTATTTGTCACAATAAAAGTTAAACATGGAGAGCTTTTACATGAATATAAACACATCATATACTCTACATCAACAATAGTAGAGTTTTTCCTAATTCTTTTATTCCACAAATGGATTATAGTAAAACTCAAAGGGATGCCTCCTCCACACCGAGAGAGGGTGTGCATGGGTGGATTTCAGGTTCTTTCCTCTGCAAACATCTCTCATCTTGACCAGAGCTAGGGGCAGCAGCGAGCGGGCAAGCGAAGGAGCAGATGTGGGGATGTTACCATCAGTGGAGGAATTTCAAGAGCTGGTGACCATGCAGGTGGAAAGAACGTCCGAAATGAACAAATAAATAGGGTGGAAACAAGGGGGGGCTGTGGATGCAGATAACGGCAAGACGCGACGGCCATCAGTGTGATTTACAGTCCAGTCGGTGTTGGTGGTGTTGCTGGCGGATTAATAACCAGTCATAAAGAAGTGGGGGATTGTGTGTTGCAGGAGAGTAAAGGCGCTGATAGAGGAAGGAGGAGAGAGGAGGAGTGTGTAAAAGAGAGAGAGAGGAGTAGATAAAGCCAGAGCCAGGATCATGAGCATTGCATTGCCTTACGGCTCGCTGTCCGCTCGGCCGAGTCCCAGCAGACGAGTTTTGGACTGGGAACACGAGCAGCTGGCTGTGCGGCGACTGTCTTCTCCGCGGGGTCTCGACCTGCTTACTCCACCTCCTCTTCCTCGTCGACCCTCTGCAATCCCTGGCTACCTGCTGTCACCCTACCAAGAGCAGGAGGAGCAGCTCCACGAGCAGCAGCAGCGACTATCCTTGTCCATGTGCTCAGAGGCCTCCCTGGCTCCTCCTGCACCTCCACCTGTGGGCGCTGCCCCACCTTGCTGCCGCCCAGTGGGAGTCATGCACCTCTTGCGTCTGGGTCTTCTGGTTTTCAGCTGCCTCTTCTGGGCAGCCGGCTTGGCCATCTTCACCCTGGGTGTATGGGCACAGATTTCACTGGCAGACTACATGCTGCTGTCTGTGAATCGCTACCCTAACGCCCCGCTCATCCTTGTGTCCACAGGTGCTGCCGTCACCGCCTGGGGCTTCCTTGGTTGTCTGGGGGTGGCTGCAAACCTGCCCTGCGTACTTCGGGCTTACGGATTCTTTCAACTTGCTGCACTTGTTGGCGGTTTGGCAGCTGGACTTTCAGGTCTATTCTATCGTGAAGACATTGCCGGAGGATTTCGCAGTGGTTTACAGCGAGCGGTGGCCGGCTACACAGAGGATGAAGGCCGTGCGGATGCATTAGACAGCCTGCAGAGGGCCCTGGAGTGTTGCGGAGCCGAGGGTTGGCGTGACTGGCTCACTTCGGACTGGGCTATCCAGCATATGACCTTCCTACCCAACGAGAACGGCACTTCGGTGTCGCTGCCGGACAGCTGCTGCGTGCGGCGCAAGGGCTGCAAGAATCGACCTCTTCTGTCGGATGATAGTGAAGGAGTAGTGGCTGCAGGAATCCATCCACACGGCTGCTTCCGCAAAGTCTTCAGTTTGGTCAACGACAACGTCTTCCACATTGCCGCCACTGTGTTAGGATTGGCCTTCACCCAGATTGGAGGCATTGCCTTGGCTTGTCTGCTGGCCAACAAACTGGCACCAAGACAACATCGACGTGTGGTGGCACATTGATGGTCAATTTTAGAAATTAGAAAACCTACACCAAGGATTGACCAATTTGTAGATAATTAGGAGTGGGAATGAACTATGCCCTTAAAGTATATTAGAGTTGCAACTTGGGATGGGATTTTAGGTGGCGTCCAAGTCCCGTTAATTTTCTGCACAGACAGGCATTTGGAGGCCTTCCCAGGCTTGGATGGGCACGAAAACTCCAGATTAAAAATCAGCAAATGTTTTATGAGATATCACAAACTCCCATTGAGCAATTCAGTGAGAAATATCAAATTACAGAGTGAGCTGAACCTAAAGCTATAAGGCTTTGTAGAAAATATACGCATTTAGAGCCATCGACCCTATCAAACCAATGTAATTCAGAAATTAAGCTTAATTAATTAAACTGATGTTCATAACGCAAACCTGTAGTATTGTTACAGTATCCAAAAGGAACATAAAGGATATTGTGAAAAGAAATTGGGAATTTTGTGGTGAAAAAATACTTAATGAACCCACTTCGCAACTCTCTTACACTGACGGTGAAACCCCATCAGGCATGTCATGGCATGCGCTCTTTTGGTCCATACCAAAGTTTGGTTCAAACCCCACCACATGACTTCAAACCCTACCAAGCAACTTTAAACCCCACCAAATTCCACTGGGCATGGATGCATGGATGGCATGCTTTCCGTGTCCAACTGGAGCTAACCGCGACCATACTAGTTGACGTTTCAAACCCCACCTGAAGCGCCACGATCCGGTTCAGGAGCATCCCAGAAGCGCCTCTCCGCTCGACTCTTTGTCAGGAAAAACAAAACACTCCTGGTGGGGTTTGAAGTCGCGTGGACAACGTACTAAAACAGAATTGCAGCCGCAACGTGCTGGAGACGTGCCTGGTGAAGTTTCTGTTTGCCTGACTGCACAATTTTCGAAAATGCTTCTCTGATTCAGTATGGGAGATATCCTTACGCTAATGTTCCATCAATCTGAAACCTGCAAAGAGGAAGTCTGGCGTCACAAATTCGAGTTTGGGCAACAGAGTGAAAAATCTCAAAAAGTAGCTACATTGTATTACAATGAGACTTTGCACTAAGATTGTGCGGTATGATTTTGTTTCATAAATATCAGCATGGATTCATCATATAGAATGTATACAATTATCACATAATAAAAAAAAAACAATTATTTAGACTCTCTTACCTCCTTTAGTACACAGATCTGAATGCACAGGAATGTTCACCAGCAGTTTTTTCCACTTCAGATGATTTAGTCTGGCTGTGTTCAACAGATGTTCATATCCACATCATTGAGTTTTCCCATCACAAAGACTACACTGTGCTAGAATGGTGCTTTTGAAAAAAAAAGAGCTTAATAATCTTTGTGCTCTTTCTACATCTGACAGTATAGCTGTAGTGATTTAACTGTGTTGTAAGTGCTTTAGGTTCTTCCAGGTGTTTCTGTGTTGTTGGAGTTTGTATATCCCGAAGCACAAACCGTAACATTTGCTCGCGTACATTGCCACGATGTTGTACAAACCACTACTAGCATGGAACGAGAGTAAAAGTCTGATTTGAATTTCTAAAAGTCAAATTAACCTTATTATAAAGTTAAATATCTTTATTTGCTTTCTTGACGAGAGTTACACGAGTTCACTGAAACCACTTTCACAGTTGGTTAGCTTCGCCTAGCGCTGAGGCTAAGAGCAGAGGGAAACAGCTAGCCGGCTAATTGATACTAATTACGACTAGTCAGGATAAATGAAAAGTAAATTAGGTATAACATGTAGCTTTAGAGGTGTTGGTAGGTGTATTTGACCCCCATTAAATAGCCTGGCTAGATCTTTTCCCCCTGTTTAACTTACAGGCTTTTTGCTACGCTAAGCTAACAGTATGCTATGTAGCCAGTGTTGCTAAGCAACAATTTGGAAAAACAACTTTTTGTTTAAGTTTATTTATTATTTAAAGTTTTTTTGTTGTTTATTTTGCTGCTAAAATGAAATGTCAATAGAATATTTGCAATAGAGACACTGCTGTGCACATGTATGTTTACAAGTAGGCTACTATTAAATTAAATGAGTAACACATGAGGTTGTTTATAATATATAATATAACTGTAACCTTATAATTTATAATAATACAAACACATGAAGTCTCATTGAACAGATAGTCCGATCAGATTTGAGTGTTTCTCAAAGTAATCTAATACAAAGATATTTGTGATCACGTTTATTATTATTGGGTGTTTTATTATAGTGTTTTTTGGAATTTCTTGGTGTCTCCCTGAGGGTTTTTTTGTGTGTGTGTTTCTCAAAGTCCAAATTTATCTAGTCTATTCATGGAGACAATAACAATAAGCCTACCACAATCAACCCTGATGTAGCTTACAGACATGAGAGTGGTTTCGATCTTCTCGTCTAACTCCCAAAATTTCTAAAACTATTCTTTTGATGAATGTGAAAGTGTTTTGTTTTTTTCATGATTTACGATGTCTGATACAAATCCATTCGCCCTCATTCAGGATTGCTCTTGTAATTATAATGTGTAATATGATATATATGTACCCACATTCATTATTATGTATAATGTATTATAACAATCGCCAACGGTGCAAACAAGCATGACTGGAACTGTAAACTGTTATTAACAATAAACAAAAAAATCTTTGCCTCATTATAGGATATGAAATCGATTAGACGCTGGGAATTGGAACGTCAAGGTCTGCTGTCCTTGAATATATGAACGGTTATTGCATTCTTGTAATGTAATGTTGATGTGGTATCTCTGGTATCTAAACAACTTACAGCACATCTGTAATGTCTAATAAACATTCACTGGAATCTTGAAGAGCATTCTTGTCTTAGCATATATCCCTCATCGAGACAGGTGACATGTTTGAACCTCCTGTCTGCATTTTAAAGACCCCAGAAACAGCTCTGAGTATTTTATGAGAAAGGTCTTACTGGAAGTCTGCCAGAGTGTTAAATCCTCCGTGGTCAATCCTCACTAGCCAAGCAATTGTGAATTATGGCGAACTGAACGACATCTCATTTCCACCACCTGAGACGAGTGTGATTATATCTGACCTTGAAGGGGGGAGACAGCAGATACAGACACACTGCTGAGTGTGATTAAACACAACAGCCTGACCCAGCATTGATTATTTCATGTAGCAGAAAATCATGAATTACGTCCTCCTGCTTAAATTAGGTCGTGTGAAGTGGATTTTCATAATTTAACTCAAAGTTTAAAACCTACATGTATCAACGTTTAGACACAGAGGCTTTAGGCGGTGGCCTCTAAACAATGACTACCATTTTCATGACCTAATTATGGTATTGATTAACCTACATTATGCTCCATGATGCTTTCTGTCTAATTACACTGTCCTTGTTTAAACTAGTTTGCCTGAGGTTGCTACATCCTCACCAGCAGATTCATCACACAAATGATGAGCAACACCTTAAGTTAAGGGGAAATTACCAGGGACATTTTACTTATGATACCTTTGAAAACTATTTTGGGTGCTTTAATGTGCACTATTTATGACTTCCAGAAAAAATAGTCACCAGAAGAACACAAAAGGTTCAAATTACAGCCACTGTTGGATTTCCACAGCCCCATAAACATCCCTTAAAGATGAGGAGATAACTTAATTTGGGATATCAAACATTACAACAGTTGTAATTAAGGTTTTTACATCTATATTAACCCTACATTACTTCATAACATGCTTGATTTACCACGATAACTGTCATTTGAAGTCCTTCTGGTATTCTTTTTTTTTCCAATTGCTATATAGGAAATCAGTGCACTTTTTTCTTAAAACATCAGATCAGGAAAACATACAGTAAAAATACAGTTTGAGACTACAAATACGTTAAATACATCACACCCACTTAACTTGCACCAATACATGGTAGAATACAAGTAAAATAAAATATTTCCTCACATTGTTTAAAATATCCTTTCAGGTAAAGCCTACATTTCCATCTTTAATGATATTTATATTTGGTTTCCAGAGCTTGCCCTTAGCAATATAAGTCAGTCTTTTCAGACCAAAACAATCGGAAAGCTCTCAATGATGGTGCATCAATACTCTTCTGACATATGGGAGAAGCCCTCCTGGCTTGTGGGAGTCCAAATTCCAGAAGTTTAGTCTGTTTTAAATGTCTGTTTAAAGTCCTTTGGATATATTCCAAGCACACAGAGTTTGGCATTTATTAAACAAACATTTTATAAAATCCTCCCAGTAGTTTTGGACATTTTAGACATTCCCAAAATAAAACAGAGTTCCAATCTTTAAATATATAATAAATCCTTTTATATAAATTAATATAACTTGTTACAGTTTATATTTTTTCATAAAGTCTACATCAGTGTACATCCAATGATGTTTAACAGTGTATTTTAACTTAACTTCACAGATTTTTCAAGCGGCTCAAATAAATATAGCTTCAGGCCTATTTTAGACAAATGGGTGTGTCTATCAAATCCTGCCTCCTGAATCTGATAACACACATTAATAGAGATCCTATTATTTATTTTTTGGCTGGCAGCACTTGAGGAATTCCTGAATCCACCCTGTACTGTCTGGATAAAAGGCTTAGACACTGGGAATGTAGCTTGGACATGTCTAATTTTGCCATGTAAGTTTAACCATTTTTTATGTTGTTTGGAGAGGATGGGAAGAAAATTATCCAAATGATGTTGTGAAGAATGTAAAGCAGCCTCCAAAAATGTGTTTTGGAGCTAAAGTAGACCTTTATCTTTACTCTCCGCCTCTTTAAGTCTGCCCTACATCTGACTCCTTTGGATCCTTTGCAGTTTGCACAGCGGTCTGTACTCTGCCCCGGAGTTTCTCTGGCGATTCTCACCACCGCTGCTCACCACTCGCTGCGTAAAAGTCGCCGCAGTGCGCATGGAAATGTAGTTCGTTTGCGCACAAACAAACAAAAAAAAATTAAAATGGACTTAAAATCCGAACTCCTCAAGTCCATCTGGTACGCTTTCACATCGCTGGACGTCGAGAAGTGTGGGAAAGTGTCCAAATCGCAGTTAAAGGTAAGCATGTAGTCATTTTTAAGATCAGGAAACTGTGACCGAGGGGCGTCCACTGGACAGCAGGCTTTAACAGCGCTGCCCTTTCCTTTAATTTATATTTTTATGGCTGAAATCAACCCAAAACGCACCAGCATGCTTGTCTTTATGTGAAATATTAAGCTGTGAAATGTTAATCAGTGTTGTAATCTGAGGAATAGCTGGCACACAAACGCCCAAAGCTCACACACAAGTCCAAATATTTGAAGAAGCTTAAAGACAGTGACGTGTAACCTGCTTAGATTGGAGGCAAGGGAGTGAGTGTGAGCCCAGTTTCAACCTTTTCCTGTGACCCAGTGTCATGATTAGTGACAGGGTCCAAAACACAACAAGACAAACAAAGAAAGGTAGTGGTAGTGGTAGTGAAGATCATATTTTGCAATCTTTCCCCTTCGGTGAGTGTCATTTCTGTCCAGTTCCTACATGTCTGACTGAGGAAAGAAGTATCCAGGGAAATAGCAGAAAGCTGTCCTGACACGTTCAGTGACTGACTGTCTGTGCATGTGTGTGTGTTTATGGATGTGTGAAGAAATAGTGCTCTGAAGAAACCTTTAAACAGTGTGTCGACCTTTATGCATTTAAAATGACATAATACCTTTATGTTACCTCTTTAGGTGCTTTCCCACAACCTTTACACAGTGCTGAATATCCCACACGACCCTGTTGCTCTGGAAGAGCACTTCCAGGATGATGATGACGGACCGGTGTCTAATCATGGCTACATGCCCTACCTCAACAAATATATACTGGATAAGGTAATGTTGAAATGACTGCCTCAGTGGCAGATTTTTAGTTTTCTAGGTGTGTATTTATTTTTTTCAGAATTTACTTTATGATATTGATGCACAAACATCAGTTTTATTTCCAGAAAACAAGTTAACTGTTCAAAACTTTGGTTTTAAATCAGCTTTTGGTGTTTAATTTTATATCCTGGACTATGTTGAAAGTGTATCGTGCTTTAGTTTTTCGTCTTAGAGCATCTTGGGGGTTCATTAATGCAAAGATTTTCTTAATATTGTGAGTTTAACATACATGAGCAGCAGACAAACTTTTAATAAATGGGTTATAAGCATGGGTGGCACAGACAGGGCAGGGTAGTCAGATAAGAGAAGGAAACAGTGATTTATCATTATGTCTATAATAACTGTTGAGGTTTTTAATTTAAGGTTTAATGGAAGTTTTCATCTTTTCAGGTCAAAGAGGGGATGTTTGACAAAGAGAAGTTTGACGACCTGTGCTGGATGATGACGAGGAAGAAGAACTTCAAGGGGGTACCACAAGACTCGCTGCTATCTGAAAGAGACTGTTTCAAGCTCTTCTGTTTATTCAACCTCCTGTCTGAGGACCGCTACCCGCTGGTGATGATACCAGAGGAGGTAAAATATGTTGAAGATAGGGGAATTTAACATTGGACGAGAGTGAATTTTAAGGATTTCAATGAGATCTGATTGACTAGGAGTTACCTACATTTTATTTGATTATATTTTTTACATATCTGGGCTTAAAATGCAAACATTTTGACACCGTACAGCAAGAGAAAAGGGTCGTATTTTGCTAAAAAAAAAAAAAGCGATAAGTGCAAATATTCCTAGATAAATAGAGTAACAAATGACACGGGGACTCACAGACAGTTTAGATGATTCACTGCCTAATTGTTAGAAATATGCTCCACATAAACGCAGCATGTGTCCCAACAAAGTCAAACTGTTGGTTGCAGAAAAAAAAAAGCAAGTGCAAGTAAGTAAGTTAATGAGTCTCTTCCTTCCTGCGCTTCCTCCATAATGCTTTTGGTTTCCTGTAGACAGAGACCAGAATAAACTGCTTTTGTGCTATCAGCACAGTAGCTTTCCTCCCTAACGGCATATGTTGCAGAACTACACGGATGCAATATGTAAGCAGCGAATATCAGCAGCCACGATCGAGCTCTGCGGTTCATCATCAATATCTGTTTCTGTGGTCTTACGCGTTTATAATATTTAAATGCTTTTAGGTCGAGTATCTCCTCAAGAAGATCTCCACAGCGATGAGCCAGGAGTGGGATGGGAAGCCTTTGGAGGACTTAATAACCCAGGATGCCACAGGGCGGGAGGAGAACATGTCTGTATGGAGCTTCCTGGAGCACATGGTTTCAGGCCGGCTGCTGAGGGTCACCAGCGCCGAGGCTTTCAGTCTGGCTTTGGATGAGGTCTTTTTGGAGATGTATCACAACGTCCTGAAGAGGGTGAGTTTCTGTTTTGTTTGTTGTCGTTTCTGTCTTTCTCTTTTCTTAATTTCTGCCTGTTTTTTTTTTTTTAAGGGTTACATGTGGAAAAAGGGGCACGTACGTAGGAACTGGACCGAGCGCTGGTTTGTCCTGAAGCCCTCCTTCATAGCTTACTACATCAGCGAGGACTTAAAAGACAAGAGAGGGGAGATCCAGCTGGATAAGAGCTGTGTCATAGAGGTGGGTGAGGAAATTTATTTATGTGAACACTGCAGGTTCAATTATATTGTTTACAAGAAAACTAACTAAATGAAATGTGTTATATTTTCTGCTTCAGCCTATTCCGGACCGGGAGGGGAAGCGCTGCTTGTTCTGTGTAAAAACACACAATAAAACCTACGAGATGAGCGCGTCAGACCAGAGACAGAAGGTGGAGTGGACTCAAGGTGTGTTGGTGTGTAGAAGTATCAGTGTACGGAGTCAGAAACTACATTTTTCACTGCCGTGACTCAAGTTTTTGGCGGTTGCTAAGCAACCAGCAGAGAATTATGTTACTTACTGTAACATAATTCTAACTTCCTGTAAAACTTGTTGTTTGTACAGGTTAAACAAACAATATATTAATTGTGGATTAGTGAGATTTAGACGTGCTGGTAGGAGGATTTTGTTACTGTTAGGCTACCAGCCATTTTTTTCTTGAATGATGGTTGTTGGTGGTGGATGCCAGTCGTGGCATATTTTGTTGTGAACTTAATATGTGTCCGACGATGTTCAAACCGAGCGGCAACCTCTGTGTCCGTGTAAGAGAAGCCAGTGTGGAAGTGCCAAAAACTGCAGTTCCTCAAACGTCCACTCGAGGCTGGCTCCAGAAGTGAGTCAGTCTCCATAAGTCCCCATGTTCAAATGTCCAACTTCACAGCAGAAATAAACATGTTTACAGCCTGGTACAAAAAACAGTTTTGGTCTCTATAGCTAATTTCCCCGTTCATGACAACTGTACTGAGGGTGAATTTATATACAACTCACCTGTTCACATTATATTAAGGCATAATTAAGAGCATGGCCACTTTTATTGACACAGGATTAGCCAGTAGGCAGTAGAAACTGGAGTGGCATCCAGCGCCACAGATTTTAACCTTAATTTAAGATATGAAACAGAAAACAGCATAAATCTTCAGATTTAAAGCTCATTAAAATGTAAAGAAAGAAATGCTAGATGCTATGTACTGGTAATATATTTTCCTGGGAACTTAATATGTTTCCAACAATGTTCAATGTCGTTTTATTCAAAGAAACAGTGCATTTCCGATTTGCATCTCGTTGCTATAACTTATGGGTTATTACGGGATATGCTGGACACATGAGAGAGGGAGGAAGGAAGTCAGCGTGACTAAGCATAACGTGGAAAAGTTTTAGACACAACATCATCTGTGCACATAATCTGCCTGACTCATCAGGTAGATTTTGGTTAACAATGAAAGACGGCAACGCCCATGATCTCACGCTACTTCATGATGTCATCAAACTACATTTTTTAAATCTTTTTTTTTTATGATCTATAATGTGTGTCTGTTACCTCTCAAGCTATTCAAACAGCCCTCCGCCTCCAGAGTGAGGCCAAGTCGTCCCTTCACCAAGAACTCAAACTGAAGAGACGTTTCCAGCGCGAACACAGCCACCGCGAGCGCAGCCGGAGCGCCCACAGCAGCTGCGGCAGCTGCGGCAGCAGCCAATCGGACGACTCCAGTCTCCAAGAGACGGAGAGGTCGGAGAAAGAGAAAGACAGACAGGATCAAGAGATAGAAAGCATCATACAGGTAAGAGTGGGAGGAATCAGGTGAGACTGATTAATGGTGATGTAAAGTCAGTGTTGAACTTCATCTGCGTCTCGCAGCATGCACGTGAATTAGAAACCAAGCGAAGAGAGGCGGAGGAAAGGGAGAGGAGGAAACAGAGGGAGGTGCAGATGGAGCTGGAGAGACAGCTGAAAGAGGCCGAGACGGTAAGAGAAAGTTTTCCAGATGACATCCTTTATTTACAGTTCGCTGAAATGGGATTTAGAGTCCATCTCATTGACTTTGATCTCTGAAAACAGCACGGAAAAAATTGGCATTATAAAAATTCAGACTTTAACCTTTAGTGAAGGAGAAATGGTAACGACATTCCTGGAAAAGGTGATTCAGGAATAGGTCAGTTCTTTCCACGCAAATGGTGTGTGTATATATGTGTGTATATGTGTGTGTGTGTGTGTGTGTTCTCCCAGCTGAGAGACAGCATGAAGGCACAGATGCAGGAGAAGGCGAGGGAGGCTGAGCAACAGAAGAAGAGGATCCAGGAGTTGGAGCTGACACAGCACAAACTGGAGGCTGCTCTCAACATGGAGATCCAGGCTCGGCAAGAGGAGGAGAGGGCCAGACAGGAGCTGGAGAGGTAACAAACTCTAAACCAGAAGTTTTTAATTAAATATATATCTACAGATATTGAACACGGGGAAAATATCTGTATATGAACAGATAGAGGAGAGTATAATTGAGAACCATGATGGGACATAATGAGCCATAGTCATATAAAACAAATTATTAAAATCCTGTTACATTTTACTGTCTTGTATTTCTATTTTGGGGATTATCTTGCAGGTTTTTGGAACTACAGTTCCCATAATGCTTTGGGGGGGGGGTAACCAAGAAATATAATATTGCCAAAAAAGTTGGCACACATGAACGTACCGACTGCTGTCACTGGATAACTTTGATACTGAAGAAAGAAGTCAAAATAAGCTTTTTTCTCTATGATTTTAAGTGAAATTATGAGTGTGTGTTTGTGATGGACATCGTCCATGTGACAGCACAAGAAAGTGCAAGTCACACTAAATCTAGAAATATGCGTATCAAGTCTGTGTGTTAATGTATTAGTGAGTTCAAACTGCGTAAGAAGAAGAAGCTTAACAGACTGTTATAAAAAATAGCATTCAAACTGTTAATACGACTGCAAACATAAAACAATCGGCACACAGTCTTCTCTTTCTTCTCCTCTCCAGGGTACTGCAGGACGAAGAAGAAAAGAAGAAGCAGTTCCAGCTGCTCCAGGAGCAGCAGAACCTCTGCAGCGATACACAGGAGGCCTCAGATGGCAGTACAGACGGTGACGCACCTTCAGCTCTTCACTCGGCCTCTCAGGAGCTCCAGGACCTGCAGGCGTCTCGCCAGAGGAGCCACCAGCGCCTGGAGGTGAGAAAAAGACGTCTGTGTTTGGATTGCCTCAGTGTGCAGCATGTTTAATACCATAAAAAATCTATTTGTTTGATTTTCTAGGAGGTACAAGAGAAGCTGAGGAATGCCAGTCAACACGTACGGCACTGGAACGTGCAGCTGAACCGCCTGATGACACCCGTAACTCCTGGAGGTCGGTATACTCGTCATCTGGTCTGTTTGGGGCTGATTAAATGTTTGTTACTTGAACCATGGTGGAACTTTATATTGAATTTGATTGAAAACTTGTAACACTAGATGTTCCCCAACAAACTAACAAACAAATATATATTATACATATCTAAAGGTGTATTGTTAATGTTTCTTTTGCAGACCGTTTGGAGCATCGTCTGTCATCAAAACAGCTCTGTCCCAAAAAGGAAGGAGCGCTGGCCAGTAACGAGTTCATCTCTAAATATAAGACAAGAGCCAATCAGATACGAGAGGACGACGAGGGACTGGAGGAGCAGATGGAGGCCACCAACCTGTCGGACGGGTCGAATGAATCACAGGGAAAACCCAATGGACAAATGTGACGCTGATGGTTAGAGAATCAGGTTCAGAGATGATAAAATATTGTATTTGTTCCAGACCAGAGAGGAAGGTGGAAGAAGAAAAGTAATTTACAATACAAAAAGGGCTGTATTATATTTATATGTTGAAATGAGACGGAGAGCGAGGATGACGAGCACAATGTGATGCGGAAATGAAAACATGTTTGATCAACAGAGATTTACAGTTTTGTACAATAAAGTTTATTGGTGAATAATTAACATCATGCATACGCTGTCTATTCTTTATACTGTCAGTGGACTCAACCAGAGGTGGAATGTAACTAAGTATTGCATATTTGAGGTACTTGCACTTGTACTTGAGTCTTTTCATGCTTTTTTTGCTTCTACTCCACTACATTTGTACTTTTTCCTTCACTGAATTTATCTGACACAAATTTGCTTTACAAATTTTGCACGCAAAACATATGAAGTGCTTAAAAAATAATGATTTGTTATAAATTAAGCTACCCAATGGTTTATACAAGCACAGTTGAAATGATTAGTCGATTAATTGGTTAGTTGATTGACAGAAATAGATTTCTATGTGAAAACATTTCATTGTTTCAGCTGAAATGAGATACATAAGATTTTCTGCTTTTTCCTTCTAATTATTTTAATTATTTAAATTTATTACAAATAACTGTGTTACATGTTTGCATGTATTGGTTAGTCAAAACAAGCACTGTGACTGCATTTCACAGTATTATTTATTCATACAAACCAATCAATTACTTGATGGAAATAGCCATGAGTTAGTCAAAATATTGTGACCTGAGGATGGCGCTGCAGCTGGACAGAACCGTTCTGATCCCAGCTTTTCTTGCAGTTCATAGGTTCAAAAATATGTGCTTTTAATTTGGTTTAATGTATATAAGCTACTCATATATATATATATATAGGTCAAACCAATTGCCTTCTGGTCCAGAATATCATCTATAATGAAAATGCAATGTGGTTTCTCACCATTAAAAGACATTGTCCATCTTGTTTTTAAGATATTAAATATTTTTCTTGCTGCTTTCTAAAATAAAATACAATTTATTTATTGTATTTTATTTATTTACATCCTGCACCTGATGCTGAGGTAAGAAAGGGAGCTGATTGTTTAAAGGACGTTAATTATTCCTTCATAAATAATTAAATTTGTGATATTAGGCGCGTTACTTCACTTCCAGTGGTTTGTGCGCGCTCCCGCGGCACAACACCGGAACCAAAACAAAGCCATTTGACCCAAAATGGCGGCTCCCTGTCGTGTGTCATGCGGGACAGTTGCAGGCTGACAAAGTTAAATAATTATTAATCAGTTTAGAGTTTAATCGCAGAGAGATGGGCCTGTGAAGTCACGTCATGTTGGTGTCCAGCAGAGGTCCGGTCCGGTCTCTGCTCTCTCTCAGCCGGAGACTGAGCACCAGCCAGCCCGGCTCCCCCGATGCAAGCCGCCACCCTTCACCCGAAACCCACGCTCCTCTCCCGGACAGCGATGTGAAGCAGCAGGGGAGAGGAACCAGAAAAGACCCCAGCGACTGCTCCGTCCTCCTGTTTCCCGGCCAGGGCAGCCAGTTCGTGGGGATGGGTAGAGGACTTTTGAAGTACCCCAACGTTAAAGAGATGTTCGCGGTCGCTCACAAGATCCTCGGGTACGACCTCCTGTCTCTGTGCCTGCAGGGACCCGAGGAGGAGCTGAGGAAGACGGTGCACTGTCAGCCGGCGGTGTTCGTCACCTCGCTGGCTGCGGTGGAGAGGCTGAACCAGGAAAACCCCAAGGTGAGGTGTCAGTGTTTGAAGATCAGTGGCTGTTCCAGTCAATTAAAACATATTCTATTCATGCAAATAAGAAAGGCAGTGATTTTATTGTTTCTTACTTGCAGCCATAAAGATCTTTAATTCCCATTGAGGAATATTTCCAGTGTGTTCTTTCCACGACCAGAAGATGTGAGCATGGTCTGCCAAGACAGACCCACGCTCCCTGCAGCACATCATGGACTTATTTTAATTATTTTAAAAAAGTACCAACATATAATGATAAGATACGATTTTATTGATGTCACACTGGGGGAAATTCACTTGTTACAGCAGGCTCACGGTATACAAATACAAATGGCAAGCCACAAAAGTCATCAAATGATATTCAATTGAATCAGATTTCATTGATTTATTTGATTATGCATAACATGATTTAGTTGATTTGTTACATTTGAGTTTCTTGACTCAGCTGAGGTAAATTTGAGATTTAAACCAGATCTGTTAAACATATGTTAAAAGAAGTGGTTGTGGATCACTGTAAAATAAAACTTTAAACTTTAAAATACAACTTAAAATGTTCGGAAATATAAAAAAAATCAATGTGTACAAATGTCAAGCCACAAAAGTCATTAAATTATGTTCAATTTAATCAGATTTTCTTGGTTTGTTTGAGTTTTAGACTGGTGGGCGGCTCGGATATTTTGTTTGTGTCGTGTAATAATAAATAGGGGCTCCTATTTATTATCTATTACTGAATATTTTCACTTATTTTAGACTTAAAAGCCTTTATAATCAATCAGTGCTTGCTTTTTAACTACAGATAAATGTAGTAGCACATTAATCTTTTGAAATCTAATGCAGTTGAAGTATAAAGTGGCATTCAATGGTAAAACGTTCTTCAGTAAATGTACTATCAGAGGCAAAGACGTGCAAAAAGGCCGCGTAAAAGTTGTCCAAGCGACAGCCCATGTACCCTCTTTGGCTGAGCTGCCCCTCTGGAGTCTAAGAAAAATTTAATTTTTGCTGTTGTGGCTGCATAAATATGTGTTAAATTGCCATATCGTTCAAACTTTTAACACATTATGACGTATTTGCATCAGGTTATAGCACCAGCCTCTCAAAATGTCTGCGAACGTCCCCGATCAGAGGAAGTTTCTTATGTAGTTCAAGCAAAATCTTTTTAAGGGATTTGCGTGACCCTCTTTCACTGTCCAGGCTCAAACTTAGCACTATCTTACTAGAACAAGTGTGTGTGCTCATGTTTTTTTTCACACTTCTGCCTGCAGGCCATTGAGACGTGTGTTGCTGCTGCAGGTTTCAGCGTTGGAGAGTTTGCTGCCCTGGTTTTTTCTGGTGCCATGAGCTACGCAGAAGGTAAAACATGACTGCGCGTGACGAAGATATTACTCGCTTAAAGCATCGTCGTTTCATGTTCATCTGTGTCTTCTAGCTCTGTTTGCGGTGAAGGTACGAGCAGAGGCCATGCAGAAAGCGTCAGAGCTGGTTCCTAGTGGGATGCTGTCGGTCATCGGTAGACCGCAGGCCCAGTATAAACACGCATGTGTGCAGGCTAAAGAGTACTGCAAGAGCCAGGGCATCGAGGAGCCGGTCTGCTCTGTGGCCAGTTATCTGTTCCCTGACGGCAGGGTCATTGCAGGGCACCGAAAGGTATGAAGTATGAGCAGCCTTGTCATTTAATATTACAGTGATATAAGTCTGCTCTGGACTCCTCTTGTCATATCTGTGTTGTCTTTCCAGGCTCTGGATTTCCTCCAGCAGAACTCGAGGCATCTCCATTTCATCAGGGCCACACCTCTCCCGGTCAGCGGCGCTTTCCACACTGAGCTGATGGAGTCGGCTACTGAACCCCTCAGAGAGGTGCTCAGACAGGTGGAGGTCAGTCCTAACTCCCCACCCAGTAAATGCATGTTTTAATATGACGATTTCTATGTTTATTAGTCATTTCTTACATTTTGATGTGCTTGGAAATGTAAGCACTTGTCATCTAACACCTCTCTTTTCTCCCCCGCTCAGGTCCGTCGTCCCGAGATCAACGTGTACTCCAATGTGGACGGCAAGCGCTACATGAACGAGAGCCACGTGCGCAGGCAGCTGGTGAAGCAGCTGGTGTCGCCCGTGAAGTGGGAGCAAGCTCTCCACGAGATCTACGAGAGGACGCAGGGCAAGAAGTTCCCTCACACCTACGAGGTCGGCCCGGGGAAGCAGCTCGGATCCATGCTTCAAAAGTGTAACAGGAAGGCCTTCACAAATTATGCTCACGTGGAAGTCACCACTTCCGAAGACTGACGACGTGGACGCGACCAGGAAACCTGTTTAAACCTGCAAGCTCCTGTGGTTGCTTCTCATGGTCTTTGTTTGTGTATTATTATGTAATTAAATAAATGTTTTTTAATGAATGAGACTGCAAAATGTGATTTTAAAGTTTATTTGCATCACATGAAAAAGCACTTTCGAATCTGAAACAGAAAGTCCAGCTCCCTTCATTTTATATTAAGCCAGGCTACATATCATTTGTAAAAATTTTGGCCTCTTAAACCAGCAAGAAAAGTAATCTGGATACAAAAGACTGCAGGCCAGCAACAGTCCAGTCACGGGAAACTTTTTTTTTTTTTTTAATACATCTGCGAACCAACGTGTCACTGCTACAAAATGTTGGCCAACACTGTAAAAACCCATTTAAACAACAATTTCCACAATCCCTGACAAATTTTAGTGTATGTTTTTTTTTTTCCTGTCTTCCCATCACATCAAGTTCAATACCGCTCATGAAAAAAAAAGTATAAAAAGAGAAGTTAAAAGTAAACAGCAGAAACAAATCAGTTAGAAATAATTGTCATTCGTTTGCAAACGTTTGTTTTAAAATATACGGTTGACCGGAAAGACCTGCTCATGGCCCCTCTTTATTATTAGGCTTTCCATTCCATCCACAGTGCACCGAAAATGCTCACTGCAGTCACCAGTGCGATAGTCAGCAGCGCTCCTCTGGTCCAGCCAGCGCAGGTTACTGGTTTAAAAGTAGACACCTGTTAAATGAAATGAAAGAAATCAGGACTGTAAATTTCACAATTTTTGTTGCAACAATTTTCAAAAAAAGGAAGATAGGGATTTTTATCTGTGTCTCAACTTTAACATTTTGAGCACGCATGTGGGACTAATTACTGTGTTGGTCATCAGGACAACTGTGTAATGATAAAATATGCAGATCCTTTAGCGCTGATAGGCCTTTTAACTGATAATGAGACAAGTTATCACTTCTACAGCTGGAGTTCTTATAAGATTCATGCGTGCAGTTCTTATAAGGACAATCAATAATTCGTACCTTGAGAATTCGGAGTGCTAAACCTTTCCAAAAATAAAAGAGAAAGTTTTAGGGACTGGATTAAACTTATTTATATAATAAAGACCATTTTGTAGTGGTGCCTGGCATAAGGGACAGCAACTGCAACAGTAACTCAGAGGAGCAGGTTTGAAAAGGGTCATTTAAGACTGTGAGAAAGTAAAATAAGTTCTATTATATATCCATATATATAATACCACAAGTGAGAACAAGTGTTACCCAGGCTGCCCAGGCGTCTGCTCTCAGGATCCCCTGCCCAGGCCCAGTGCTCGCAATCCAGGCCTTCATTGCTGCAGACAGGCCCTGGAAGCCCCATAACTGATTGTGGATATCCCTGGAAGAGAACAACACTGGGTTACAACAGAAAGTCACATGAAAGCTGCAGAGATAGATGTTTTTTTGTTGTGATTTTATACCGATAGATGGTCCTGGTCAATGCCTGAGCGGGTCTCAGCATGTGAAGAGGAGTTGGTAACCAGTTCGGCCGTCTGCTGCCCCATTCGTGGTCCAGCTGGTCTCCAATTACAGCCAACTGGCGCCCAATGGCCCTTGCAGTCCTGTCCGTGACCCTGTAGGAGCAACAGACGTGACTGTGTATTATATTCATCACGTGTAAAAAAACAGAAACAGAACAACAGGAACATAATCCTATAATACCTAAATGATTCCTCAAACAAAAGCTTTTTCAGATACTGTTTGTTTTTGGTACAAATGTTCCCACATGTTGTGCCGCCTGAGGCACAGTCTGTTGTTATTGTGATTGTACCTGAAGTTCACATCGAACAGGGTGCCAGGGTCCACCTCACCAGGTCCAGCCTGGAGGGCCACCGCACGGCTCGGCTGTCTTGTTTGTTCCACCATGTCGTTGTCTGCAAAGAGAGATTATGCAAATTATTCATATTAGTCCACGTAGGAGGACCTATTAGCCACACAGGGCCAGATAATGGCTCCATGGTTTGAGTGTGTTTGTGTGCTTCACTCCTAACGTCCATACACGGGCTGTGTAAACACTGGGTCATGTGACCAGGATAGGTGGTGGCTGTGTTACCAGGTTGATAAAACAGGCTCTCCTGGGTTTGAAGAGGTGACATCATCTGTTGGATTAAGTCCAACGGTTGTAGCACAGTTTCTATTGCACGCTGCATCAAAAGTGCGGTAAGTCCCTCCACCCACCCACCTCCTCATCCCGTGGACCTGCCTGTGTTTACAACTGGCTTATGCAAGAAACCGTACATCTAATTTACTTTTATGACTGAGTTTCTGTTGTGCCCAAACAAACAGGTTTGTTCCCTCCTACGTGCACCTGTCCTCAGACCAGTTCCTGTTGTGCCTGCACTCATGGCGCCTCAATGCAAATGCTCCATTTCCATAACTCAAATCAACCAACTGCCTTTAAAGCCTTCACCACACCACTGTCCCTGAAAAATACACTTTAAAAAAGTCGTAAATATTATAAATGCATAGTCTTTAAATGTGTTTGTTTACAAATCATGAGTTAATCTACTATTATGTATAAAGAAGTGTGTAATTGTATTTATTTATCTTTACATTTTTACATTGTTTTTGCTAATTTACCAACAAAATATGGCCTAAATATGGGAACTCTGTTGAAATAATCATAGCCTAGGCTCCAAAATAATACAGAGAGGACGGTATTTTGAGTATTAATCATGTAATAGTCGATAGTCCTGTGCCATATTGTCACAACAAAGAGATGAAGTCATCCTTCTCACCCAAAGCAAACAAAGGTCGTTGTGAAGATCACACTCATAAAGCCCGCAGACATGAATTCAGTTCATTATATCATCAGATTAACTGTTAAATTGTGTCATGTTGGAAGAATATCATGTTAAATATTAATCCAGTATAAAAGCTCATCCTCCTCAGACAAACAGGTGCATGCAACAATAATAAAAAAAAAAATAAAACTTACCTTTTGTATAGATTAAAGTAGACGCCGCCCTGTAATACATATAAAGACATTATAGTTTAAATGTTTTGGAAATGATAAAATAAAGAAATATTCGTAAGGTGTTTTCCTCTACTTACAGCAGCGTCCTTTAATCTTGTTGCTCTCAGGTAACTGCCACAAATGTGATTGGCCACGCCTTTACCTGCTGCTGCCGAGGCTGACCATCAGGAGGCGACAGGCTCCTCAGACACGTTTGGAAAAACACAACAGAAGAAGCAAACCATGGTTTGATTTTTATTTGCTCACTCTAAAAAACAGATGATGACTTTATGAAACACACTTTAATATTTCTAAAGGAAAACTTTGTTTCAGTCTAAACAATAATAATTATATTTTGTTATTATATTGTACCTGCCATATGTTTTGTTGTACAGCTGCTGCTCTGTACTTGGATATGCTGATTTTTGTCTGATATTAAATTAAATTAATTGTATTTTATATATTCCCATAAATTTATAAATTACTTTTTTGCCTATTAATATATTTTATTATGTTTTTTACTTATATTCTATTTTATCTGTCTGTTTTTTTACGTTTTAATGTGCTTTATTTTAATTTATTAACGAGGAGCAATTTGATTCATGAAATTATATATATATAGAAAGAGAGGACACAGAATGTGAACAATATTGTTGTTATTTTTGCATTTTGTGTTGTTTTAAATTATTACTGGTATACTCTCGTACTTAATAATTTGTAATAAATTATTAACAGAATCTATTACAAATAGATAATATTATGTAACGTTTTTACATTGTTAATCCAATAACACATTCTCTACACCTTAGATTTCAAAACATTTCTTGGAAAACCACCAAAATATAGCACTGTTTGCTGTTTATATTACCTTTATCTGTATATCTTTATCTTTTTTCTTCAAAATCAGAATCAGAATCAGAAATACTTTAATAATCCTAGGGTGAAATTAGTTTTGTTACAATACTCCAGGTATACAAACGAACAAAAGCAGTATATAAAAGATCAAATTTATTATATAATCATAATAGTGACATAATATAATATGAATGAATAATATATAAATATAAAGTGTGTCTTGTTGTATTATCCAAAATGTTTCAAACTTACTTTTCAGTATATTTTAAATAAGTAAACAATAAAATGTGTATTTAATATATTTATTTATTTTAACAGTCCAACACTGACCCCTGCTGGTGCGCCGTGGTAATGACATCCTGCAATGACGTCACCGCGTCCTCCGTTGCTAGGTTATTCTCCGGAAGGACCAAGCCCTTAACGACGACGTTTTTTTTTTTTTATGCTCTTGCGATATTTTTATTTAAAAATCTCAGCTAAATTAATAATCAAGCCGCATATTGAGGTTATCACACGTTTATGTTATAACGTTTAAAGACTTTTATTGTGAAGGGTCGGCTGTTTCGTCACTGTCTCCAGCTTCACGACGCCTGGATCGATACATTTTAGCTCGTTAGCACCAAAAACAGCAGCGTTTTAAAGTCGTTGGCTCGGAGTTATAGCAGCTATGCTGATAAATAAACCGCCTTTTCCTGCTCGGAGTTTAAAATAGCGACAGTCTGCTGAGATTGCATCACTGAGTCGGTGATGTCCGCCCAGCCTCTGCAGCAGTGCACGGAGGATCCAGCTAACTGAGCCTGCCCGGCTAGCTGATGCTGATGACTGGCTGTTTCCTCACATTGATTTGCAGGTAAAGGGACCAGCTTTTGCATGCATTTTCTTTATCATTGCATGCTTTTAAAAATATATATATACCTGTTGTTTTGTGCTCCACCCTGCAGTGGGAGGCACCATGGCCGGTAAGGTGAAGTGGGTGACAGATATTGAGAAATCAGTGCTCATCAACAACTTTGAGAAGAGGGAATGGATCCCAGTGTCCGAGAACGAGGACTGGAATTTCTACTGGTAGGTTTTTCCATCAATACTACACTGTACTGTGCAGGCAGCATGCTGTGTATAGGCAGTAATGCAAGGAGTATTCATATACCACAGTGTAATAATACTCCATACATGCTGCTCAGTCTCAGGGTTGGGTCTCAAGATGCATCTGTTGTATCATCAGCTACACAGATCTCTATTCATTTTGTTTTTTGCATGTTTCATGTTCAACAATGAAATGTGTTGGACAAGAGGAACCAGTCAGCTCAGCATTAAGAGCACTAAACAGTCTAACAGTCTAAAATAGGTAAAAAAAAGAATAATACAAGATAAAAATATACTAAAATAGAAGATGGCAAATATGTATGTCACGGCTAGAACTATGGCTTGAAACCAAGCGCACGACTCGGGAGACAAAGTGTGAAATAAACAAATCTTTTATTATGAAAGTACGACAGAAAATCACTCACTGGGAGGAAAACGCTATATAATCTGAAAAAAACAAAAAACACTCAAGAGAGGGAAAACTCACTAACAAAATCGAGGATGAAGATAACAAACGAAAAACCACTCGAGCAAGGGAAAAATCTATAAAGAACAAAGTAGGAAGAAAATATACAAAAACCTGACAAGACGCGGATCTAAAGTAGCAAAGAACTTGACTTGGACGAGGAGCTGGTTCACAGGACAAGACAAAGGGCAGGACGCAGACAGTATATACAGATGGTTATGGGGAACAAGTGGGAATAATCAGGGCGGGGAGGACAATCAGACAGGTGGGAAACACACAAGGGGAAGGGGCTAAGTTATTTGAAACAAGAGGATGGGAAGATTTCAAAATAAAACAGGGAACCACAAGACAACCTAAACATAACCAGCTTTCTTAGTCATGACATCGTAGGGTTTAATGATCCCACACTGGGGAAATTCACTCGTTCACAGCAGCTTGTGTACATAAGGTCGATCAGAAATTACTTATAAATAAGAAATGTATAGAAAAAAAGTCTGTTGCTGAAGGAGCTGTTTAAGGCCTCCACAGTCGGATGCAGGAGGTGAGAGGAGTTCTTCATGATTGCTTGATGAACCACTGTGGAGTCTAGGGGGCAGTCCAGGACAGAGCTGTGCCTCGCCAAACATATTGGAAACTGCTGGCTTAATCTTTAAAATGTATTTTATTATGAATCTGAAAAGTAACTAAGCTGTCATATAAACATAGAGGAGTAAACACTATAATATATGCCTCTGAAATTCAGAGCACCAGAAGTATAAAATAGGAGCATAAAATGGAAATATTCTGAAGTAAAAGCACCTAACCTACTTTTCACACAGTCACTGTCGACTGCCACTGTCACTGCAAACACAGTCCATGTCGAACCTACTTGTGTCAATTAATGAGTAATAATCACATCGCCAAGTTTATTTCTGGACGCCAGCCTCCTTAGATGACCATGATGCAGGTTTTATTTGTACCCGCATGTAGGATGAGCATCCAGACCATCAGAAATGTGTTCAGCGTGGACACCGGCTACCGCCTGTCAGATGACCAGATGGTTAACCACTTCCCAAACCACTACGAGCTGACCAGGAAGGACCTGATGATCAAGAACATCAAACGCTACCGCAAGGAGCTGGAGAAGGAAGGCAACCCACTGGCAGAGAAGGACGAGAACGGGAAATACATTTATTTAGGTGTCTATAAGAGTGTAGAAATGCTCGCATACTCACAGAACATGGAGAGGCTGCTGCTCTGAATACGTGTTACTAATTGCTCTATCCTTTGTGCAGATTTCGTCCCTGTGACGTTCATGCTACCCGCCGACTATAATCTCTTTGTGGAGGAGTACCGCAAGAACCCGTCCAGCACTTGGATTATGAAGCCCTGCGGGAAGGCTCAGGGCAAAGGCATCTTCCTCATCAACAAACTGTCCCAGATCAAGAAGTGGTCCAGAGACAGCCGCACCTCCACGTGAGTTAACAAAGACAACAAAGACAGTAGGCGCGTCACAATTCCTCAAATCCACAAATTGAGGTCATGATTAGATTCGATCTGAAGATCTCTTCTCAGCACTGTCCTTGTTAGACTATCAAGTCTTAATTTAGAGGGCCGCACGTTCAAAATTATGTGAATAAATCTTAATACGAAAACAAAAGCCTTACAACAACAGCTCACAGTCAAAAGCCATGAATGAATTGTTGATTTGGTCATATTTTGGTTAGAGGTTTGTGCTTTTTCTGACGTTTGGCTTCTTCTTTTTCACCTCCAGGTTTGTAGCAGCATCCAGTGGCAAAGAGGCCTATGTCATCTCCCTGTACATCGACAACCCTCTGCTGATAGGAGGGAAGAAGTTTGACCTGCGTCTCTACGTTCTCGTCACCACATATCGCCCTCTGAAATGCTACATGTAAGCCCTGAACGTACATCTTAATGTTTTATAGTAGGACATATGAAAAACTAGCACCGTGATTTGACCGAGCTCTGTCTGCGGTTTGGTCCTCAGGTACAAGCTCGGCTTCTGCAGGTTCTGCACGGTCAAATACACACCCAGCACCAGTGAACTGGACAACATGTTTGTTCACCTCACTAATGTGGCCATCCAAAAACACGGGGTAAGTCTGTATCTTGTCTAGTATGGCTAGTACTACAGATTGTTTTTAGAACATAGTGTTTCAAATCAGCTTTTAGTCTCAGTATGTGAATTATATGTTAATTATTATATGTTTATTATAAGTTATATTGGATATGAAAGGGGTATTCCACCAATTCAGTTGTGCACTGTCATGTGACGATCATATATGAAACTGGTGGAGTGCCTCTTTAAATCAATTTCGATTTCACAAAATTACAAATAACTTCCGCTGACTACATCCAAAGACATTCAATTCCAGGCAGTGTTAATTCAGACGAGACGAAATATGTTCGTCAACGAGCCTTTTTCCCTTGACTAAGACGAGACGATACAATGTTCTAAAAACGCTGAGGAAAAATGAGGCCAATGTGCGTTTCTTCTTTTTTTCGTCTGCCTATATAAGAAAAAAAGCAACATCCAGTCCTGCTGTCATGTGTTTGGCCAGCATTTCTTTACTGTAGCAACGTCACGGCCACACGTTTGAGATCCTCTTGCTGCTCTCGCACGTGGGCCTGAAAACAAACAGCATGCAGGAGAAACACGCCGTACGGACAGCGCAATCATGCTCTGAAGGAAAAAGAGACTGGACTGTGTTTCCGTTATTTAGAAGCAGAAAAAAGTCACAATGCCTAAAAAATGAAATCAAGTGCATATATTGTTGTGTATTGAAAACAGCAAGACACTTGCAGCAAGTTGCATTGAAGATGAATTCATTCAATTCATCACATCAAGACTTTAATCATATGTTAGCTGTGGAAACACAAGTGAACTGGAATTAATAAACAAAAAAATATTCCTGAAATAAATAGAAAAAGACTAAAATGTTTTGACTAAAATTTTGAGACTTTAGTCGACTAAAATATGACTAAAAAAATGATTTGTGAAATAAGGACTAGACTAAGATGAACTTTGACACAAAACAAGACTAAATCGAAAAATGGGTGACAAAATGAACACTGATTCCAGGTCTCCACGTTACTCTCCAAGCTGATCTGTACATCAAACCAAGAATTTCAGTATCTAGTTAGACGTGTACCTTTAATGCAGGATGACTACAACCACGTCCATGGAGGCAAGTGGACGGTCAGTAACCTCCGTTGTGTACCTAGAGAGCACCAGAGGGAAGGAGGTGACCAGCCGACTGTTTGACCAGATCCACTGGATCGTGGTGCAGTCACTGAGGCCGTGGCTGTAAGGGGACAATCTTTTTCTTTCATTTTAGTCCCACAGGTCAAAACTGTAACACTTTAGGAAGTTTTGACCCAATTAGGCACTCATAAATAAGTTCTGTGTTACCCACTCAAGCTGTGATCGATTTTAGCCCCTCCTCCAGCCCTTCGATAGCTCAGTTGGAGAGCGGAGGACTGTAGTGGAAGTACAGGCATCCTTAGGTCGCTGGTTCAATCCGGCTCGAAGGAGTGACTTTAAATGTGTGTAGTCAAACATGTTGTTCAACAACTGTGACAGTTAAGTCTGAAGTGGGTTGTGATGCTGCGTCACCAACCTGAAGAAGTTTACTTTATTCATCGTTCTCAACGCCAGCCCGACATTCCCCTACATAAAGTGTTCTCTGTGTGTAGGTCAGGCTCCTCATAGCTCAGTTGGTAGAGCGGAGGACTGTAGTGGGCCAGGATCCTTAGGTCGCTGGTTCAAATCCGGCCGAAGAGTCTTTTAACTGTCAAAATACGTACAAGAGCGCGAATACCTAGAAAATGTTACCGACTGTAAACAGTCAAGACCCTTTGTACACTTATGAAATATGCTGTAACTAATTAACTAGCCCAACATACTTATGTTGGTCTTTGACAGACCACATTTCCAGATTTCGTAGTCGTTGTGTCGTGCGGGAGTCATGCCTTGTTCTTATAAGACATCTGTCATATATACTCTGTTATACTTTATGATATCATTTTTTTGGGCACTTCTGAGCAGCAGAAACACATTACACCATGACCTTTTTAAGTTGATATCCCGAAGTTTGTAGCAAACAGTGCTTATACCCATCTACACATATACATTATTATTATAAATTAAAAATTATACAACATTACTCATTCTGTTCAGTCTTTTACGGATTAAAGCTTAAGTCCTAAAACCACGATATAGAATACTCTATCCCATCAAAGTTTTACTTGAGTAAAAGTACAGAAGTTTTATGAGCAAAATATACTCTACTCAGTACGGTATTGAAGTTTCAGAGTGTATATTTCAATATGAATTCTGCAGCATTCAGTCTTGCATACGTCGTGTTTTTTAGACGCTGCTTGATGAAACTTTATTCGTTGGAGAAAAAAGTAATTTCCCCCTGAGCTCACTTGTAGGGCTGCAGCCACACGTCGGTGTGTAGTTGTTGTTTTAGTGCCAGGCCTTTAGCGATTCCAGCAGACTATCACTTAAAACTCCAGCTGTTAAACATCTGGATGTTTGAACTCTTTCGTTACACCCAGCTGGATGCACGCTTCCCTTTTCTTCTATAAGTGATGTGACTCACTTCCCCTCTCGCTCCATCGACACACAGGTCACTCTGCGTGCTGATACGTGTCCATATTTTTGCTCGATAAGTCACTAATAGCTTCCCTGCTGAATCATTCTCAGCTGCAAAAGACTTCCCAGCGTATCACAATCAGGCACAATGTGGGTCAGTCCTCTTTCTAATCTCCTCTCTCTCTCTCTCTTCTCCAAGCCTGTGATGAACAACGACAAGCACTGTTTCGAGTGTTATGGGTATGACATCAAATCGATGACAAGCTCAAGCCATGGCTTATTGAGGTGAGTGGAAAAAAAACAGAGTTTAACCAGAG
Source organism: Larimichthys crocea (assembly GCF_000972845.2). NCBI lineage: Eukaryota > Metazoa > Chordata > Actinopteri > Sciaenidae > Larimichthys > Larimichthys crocea. The sequence goes on along the minus strand of NC_040030.1, from coordinate 811,688 downwards.
GGACACTCCTACAAACTCACA
>NC_040030.1:472410-498626 GCF_000972845.2 Larimichthys crocea | reverse complement strand
GCTGAACAGGCAGCAAACCATCGCAGCGGAGCCAGATTTCTGGACAAGTTTATCTAACTAGGGTACCGTCCTGAAAGCACATGTCGCTTCCATCACTCCCTTTAAAAGGATTTCATTAAACAAACATGAAGAGGCTGGCAGGGTTTGAGAGCTGCAGCCCCCTCTGACTGTTCTCACGAAATGGCTCGCCTGGATTTGACTGACAGAACTCACGGCCAGAAAATAAACTCAACACTGTAACAACTCTGAAAGGATCTGCAGTGGCACGCAGCCAAGGTAAGTTACAGGGGGTTGTTTCTGTGGAATCGTGTACATTTACCATTTCGTAGCATGTGATCTGTGTTTAGTTCACATATGGATCCATGTTAATTCTAGACAGATTAAACTGTTGCATGTGAATTCCTCCTCGTCAGTAACACATTGCCCCTTGTATCGCTGCGTCGCCTCAGCTATCACCAAATGTCACAGCACTTAAGTGTCTGAAATCTCTTATAGTAAAGCTCCATAGTTGTGATGTGGCTGATGAACAACATGACTGTCAGTCGCGTGTCCGTCATCCTCACCAAACAATTCGGCCAGCGGAAGCTGATGTTACAGGGGGCAGCGAGAAGGTTGAATCTTCATCTGCTTCTTGTGGCGTGACAGGAAAGTGACTGTGTCATTTTTCCATGATTAACTATCTATAGTCAGAGTTATTAGAATTATTATTTTTAAGATAAAAATGACAGTAAATAGTCTACATATCTCATACATTAAAAAGTAAGTTAAAGTTGTTCTTGGACTCCGTCAACAAAACAAGATATTGTGATGTTATTATAGACCAAACGAATCAACAATTGAGAATAGATGCAGATGTGATTGAAGTGAGCGATACTAATAAAAAACCTAAAGTTGTAGGTCGCATTTACAGGTTGTGAATTAAGCCGCAACTCTAATCCATAGTGTCTATGGACTTTTCTGTTTCGTCTTTTCTGTTTCCGCAAATGTTAAAAAGCTAAACCTGATTAGATTTGACGAGGCAATAAGCAGAGTCAGTAAAGTATGTTCTGCAAATATAAGAGCCTACTCTCTGCTCTCCACTGTTTTATTGCAAGGTTTCACGACTGGTAGTTCTTTTACACACCATCACCGTCTTTATCACGCCCAAACTGAATTGGGGAAAAAAAAATAAAAAAATCAAACGTGCGTAAGTACGGATGAGCACCTATGATTGAGTCTCTATTAACGACAGTGGACTGACATTTACAGTGAGCCCTCTGAAAGGCTGAACAAGCATTGTCATGAGCTATAAACCTCTGATGAAAAGACTCACAATCTCCAGCTACATCTGCAGCCAATACAAGCGACCGCTGGGCTGTTTTCTCTGAGAGTGGAGGAGAAGGAGCGAGGCTGCGGCACACATCGGTCCGCTGAAGATTTACTGCCAATCTGCAATTTGCTGCATTCTGTTGAAAACTGACAAAACATTTTTTTTTTCCCCCCGTTCATAAAAAAAGGGCAGAACACCGCGGGATGAGGTGGAGTAATTCAAGACATCATTTGTGCGAGATTAGACCATGAGAGTGGGTGTGGTGCAGTGGCTGCTTTATTTCCCAGAGCTCAAACAGCCCGATTTGACTTCAGCTGCTGTGAGGTGGAGGCAAAGGACTGAGCACAAAGGGGGACAACGAGAAACTTTGACTGTAAGAAGAAAATGATAGATGGCAAGATGATGATTCGTTACAGACGCTAATTTCTGTCTGCGGTGTAAGTGTAAGACAGGAAGAGTACATGCTTTGTTTCGCCGTGTGTGTCAGACTGTGAGAGGGCCAAAGATCCAGATGGTGTGTACTGCCCACGGCTACGGCTAAATGAGACGACTGTGTAAAAGAAAAACGCTCATGTAACAATCACAAGATATCTGGCATTCATCAGACAGATCCAAATCCTCCCATGTTTATCCTGTGGCCACACTCGAATCTACATTTCATAGACAGGCCCCAGAAATGGAAGAGGAGGCTTGCACAGAGAAAATATTTTACATAATGGCAATTGCTACATTGGTAAATGACTGGCTCAACACAAAACACTTTTTTTTTTTTTTTGCACCTGGCACATGTGGTGCAGCCGCACTAACATTATCATAATGTGATGAAAGTGTGTGATAGAGGAACAAACTGCCTTTAACAAAAGGTAAGCAAAAACACACACACACACAACACACACACACACACACACAGATAGAGCCCGTCGGGCTTGGCTCACGTGTGCAACTGATAAAGCTGGACTCCGTCAGGACAGTTGGCCAAACAAAAAAGGCTCCCTCTCTCTTTCTTTTATACGCCGGAGAACATTCGCAGTACTCTCTGGCAGACTTTATCTCTGTAGGTACAAAGAAACAACTTGGACAAAACAACCCTGCTGCCTCGGGTTTTTCATGCAGGGAGAGGCTGCGTCAGTCTGGAAAAAAACACATTTCCATCCACTGAGCGGGGCGGCAGACGATATAAATACTGTTGATGAGCTTACATCGCTTCGACAACGCACTGCACTGATGACCAAACAAAACTATTTCCAACCAGTCACAGGAGCAGACAGCACACTTTCCCAAAACAGGCACAGAAGGGCTGGTGGAGTTGGCTAAACACACGCCTGCTGTTGTATCAAAAGTTGATGGGAAAAAAAAGGAGAGAAGAGCGCACGGTGTTGGGTATCAGAACAAACGCTGCTTTCATTAGCAATTTATCTGATGATATTTCCTCGATTAACTTTCAATATCAGAAAACAGTCCAAAACCGAATGATGAGACGGCAAATCAAGTCACATTTTCACATTTTAGAAACTGCAATCAGGGAATGTTTTGCTGGAAAATTGACAGTTAACATTAATTAAAATACTTGCCTAATTATTTTCTTATACAATCAATAGTAACTGACTAATTTTTAGCTCTTCAAACAAGTTTCTGGTGATGTAACGCGGACACTTTAACCGGTCAAAGTGGATGGACTGTCTCAAACGGGAGTTGAATAACTTTACATAACACGAAACATGATGTATCTCTCTATGATGTACCCCGGCAATGAGATCAATTCAACAACACAACTGAACTGGAATGGGAATTTAAATTGGGAGTCTGGTGCAGTCATCATGAAGAGAAATTAAGACCAAAACTCGTTTCAGAGAAATCCTCAATCTGCTTTTGGCACTTCAGTTTTTGCACCATTTCACAGCCACAGAGGTTTACACTTGGTTAGGACAGGCAGCTTCACATATTCATAACACAAGATATAAGCACCCTGGTTGTAAATACATTACAGGATCCACGAGGACTGTTAGAAACACCTCTCAATATAGTGCAGTCTGGTACAATACTATAACTATGACCTCTAATAAACTAAACTTACTGTACTGTACTATACTGTACAGATGAACCTAATAAAATGTGCATTGACAATGATAGGAAAAAGAATAACAACAACAACTCATTTCGCCGAGCTCTACTGTGAACCCTGACACAACCTCCAGGAAATGTCCCACTCCCCACTCTGCCTCCAATACGAACTCCATGAGGGTCTACATACCAACAACCAGAGTTCCTGGCCTGCGTTCAAACCAAGGAAGCGTTGATCAAAATAGAGTTGGAACATGGCCCAAGGTTGGTAGTGGAGATAACGACCACAGATGTGCGTCAAGTTTGCATTCGGTGAATTTGCACATTTGGACAGAAATCCGACGTCCAGCTGTATTTAAATCATCTGCGTTTATTTGCCTCAGCCTGCACACGGGATAAGCATGTAGGTTAAGTGCTACAGCAGAATGAGATTTGACAGCGCAGCAGAACAGGCTCAGAGGAAGTGTTTTGCATAACGACAGTTTTCTACATTTTGAGCGGCTTGAACGCAGAGCAGCAACGGCTTCTTGTAATAAGGTAGGGTGATGTGAAAGCACATGGGAGAGCTGCACGTCGATCCACCCCGCAGAGCACAAAAACTACGCCTGGCGTGATAAGAGCTGACGGGCTCTCGCTGACGTCCGGGCTGGCATATCTGAGATGACTTTGACGTCTGCTCCCAAGACACCTGAAGCTGGGACGACGTTGGGGCTCAACATGACGGCGGTGAAAGTAAGGCAGTCACGTAAAAGCTGCTTATGTCACCTTTACAGTGCGCAGAAATCAGCACGGGAGAGATCACAAACTTCTTTCACGTGATGAATAATTAAGAAAAATGTGAGCTCAGGTGTTGAGGAAAGTAGAGCAGGAGAAGCTTCTGATGTAATCACTAAGTGGAGCTTTACTTATTTATCCATTTCTTTATTGTTGTGCATCCGAAATTAAAATGCTTAACAGATACGGAGGCTGCAAATTAGCTTCAGCAGCTGTTGCATCATTTGTTTTTCCTATGCAACATTGAACAGCATTCTTCCTGTTACATAAACAGACAGACAAATATGCTCCCTCTCGATGAAATGCTTTAATCCCACGTAGGAAATACATGAATATACAAAGAGATAACTGAAAAACAAAACAACAGGTAGCAGCTGGTTAGATCAGGATGTTTCATTGTCAGTTACTTTACAATATTTTCCCATATAGGTAACAGTTTGATGTTTTGGGCGCGACTGCTGTGAAACAATATAGGATCTATATTCGGAAATATCATCGATGCCGGCGCTCACTCACTCTTATTCACTGTTTATGTCTCCCTGTCGCTCTCAAACCATCAGACACAAATCCATTCATATAAATACAAATCCACAAATCACAACCCAGCACAAGCACAAGCAAGCCACACAGTAGGCACTGCTGACTGTGTATTCAAACTAATTAACACATTAAGGCGCTCTATTTAAGGGAGTGTCTGTTTGAGTAGGCTTGCTTGAATAGGGAGAGAGGAGCCATTAAGCTATATTAAGCCATCTGATGTCAGAAATGCTTGAATCTCACGACAACAGCGAAAATCCCATCACCGACTTTCATCCAATCTCCGCTCAAAACCAGCGTGAAGTCTAGTTGCTGTGTACATGTTGCCGTTTTTAGAGTGAACAAATGTTTTTCCAAAGATAAGCAGATAAGCTGCACAAAACAGGCCGACGCCGGAGCTTCCCGAGGCTAGACTAGACTCGGAAGCCCACACAAGCTCATCAGCCGACTCCAGTCACTCTGCTCCAGATCTGTCTGCCTTCATTTGAGCTCGGCAGCAGCAGCACTAATTGTTTGGGACAACCAGTGTTTAATGCTAAATGGTGCAAGAGCACTGGCACGGGTAAATATCAGAATGGCTTCCTTTCAGAAAAACAAGTCTGTCGCATGGTCAAAGGGGAAAGTAGCAGAGACCAAACCACAATACTCAGCACCATGTAACGAAAACTGAGATGTCTGGTCACATTCATAATATTGTTTTCTTGGTTAAATCAAAACTGGAACATTTTCTTCACTTTTATTTAGGCTTGTTCAGTTCATTTTCATTTCTCGATTAATCTTTTGGTCAATAAGACTATAGAAAACGATTAGATCAGACTGTTAATATTCCAGAATTACCACGTATATAACCATTTGACGAGCTGATACATAGCGTGGTATTCATTTCTTCAAAAGGTTGTTAATATTGAACATGTCACATGTCCAAAATCGCACTGATTCAACACTTCTTTGGGTCCTCAGAAATACTGATCACAATATCCTAGACTACGAGGTGACGTCATTAAATGTCTTATTTTGTTCAACCAAACAGACCACAACCCCAAAATATTAAATTTACCATCATCTGAGATGAAGAAAGGCAGACAATGATCACATTTAAAAACACTAAAGTTCTGTAATTCTTTTGCAATTAAAGAAGTAATTATCAAAACTGCATTTAATTTCACTTACAGCTCTAGTTTAGACAAGAAGTTTGTCTTGTTGTCGAGTTTTATAGGAAAGAAAATCTTGGTATTGAAAAAAGTCGATACAGAAACTCAGGTATCGTTTCAGCTCTCGTACTGGAAAACTCAAAACAATACCCGGCCTTCAATGTGAGTGATTATACACAAAAGTTTTGATTCTGAAATACCTTCCACTTCCACTCACTGATGTGGGTTGATATGTAATACAATAACTCCTGAAAAAAAAAAAAAAAGGTCACTCAATAAAAATAGTCGACGGGGCACAGGAGACAAAAGCAGCACCGACACCTGATACGATAAAAACAAGAGCAGTGTTGTGAGGTGCAGAGAGACTTCTTTAGACCCAGAATATCTTAAAATAAAATTAAAACATGAGGGTGCAAATCTGCCCGGCAACAAAACAACCTCAAACAGGCCCTGCCGCCAAAGCTGCGAATCAAACAAAAAAAAAAAAAAAAAAAACTCTTGACAAGACACCACCAAATGTTTGTGAAGTTTGCTTTGACGGATTCAGTGTTTCACCTTCAACATCCAAGTTTATTTGAGCGTCGTTTAAGCCAGAATCTGTTTCTCCATCATGAAAGCTGCCAGCGTGCCCACAGCCAGTTGAGTCACTCCAATAAGAGTCTCTCCGGGCACCGTGAACAGAAGCTTGGCTCTGTTGGTTCTAGCTTTCTAAATAATTACCATTAAATGCCCCATGACAAAAAGCAAATGATATCCACAGAAAGAAAATATTAAAGCACATATTACCTGTCTAATAAAGTTTGGGAAATTAAGCCCACAAGCTCCAAGTATTAACTCAAAGGATTTGTTTTGAAATTGGGTTTTTTTTTCCTTCAGAAAGTTCAGGTATTGTCTGGTATGTTTGGCCTTTTGTGTCACGTATTTGTGTGGATGTGTCTGCAGCAACTGATGACGAGGATTATATTTTTGTGCCGAGTCACCGATTAGATCATTCAGAAGCAAACTTGGAGCTCCACACAGAGCAGAGCGTTGAATGCAGCCAACACAAGACAGTGATTGTTTCTTGTGATTACAGCGCTGACTCATTTGTGTTAAGCGCCAGTCAGTCAGTCACAGTGGCCTGTGTGTAACACAGTGCGAGATGTATATCAACATAAAATATAATAGGCTACGCTGAACATCATGAATACAGAAAATCATTCAGCAGGTTTAGTGATATGGTCTGGTTGCACAATTTATCCGCCACAGGTCAACTTTTTTGGGCTGCACCACCGCAGCCAAAATGCATCATCCCCACTCAAATGAATGGAAAAACCTGAGTTATTTTGCCACAGTGCAGCGGATTTCATCTGAATTCGGCCTCACACCGTCTTTTTATAGGAAAACACTGGATATTCGTTTAGCTCTAATGGTTCCCAGTAACCAAGCGTAGGCTGCTCTGGTTTAAGCCGTGTCTAAGAGAGAAGTGAAATATGTTGCACATGTTGGCTGCCAATAAAAAAAATAAGTTGTCGATTCATGACACTTTGATAACACTTTATAATTTCTTAATTTTATATCTTACAGTAATACTACACGATAAACAGCAGGCATCAAATTGATGGTATGTATCGGCCAATACAATCATCACACCAAAATCCTGATAAGAGCATCCTTATACATGAGTAACCTAAAATATGTAGGAACTGCTCATACTGTGACCCGTCACTTGAGACTTAAAGATCATCTGTTTTTAGATGTTTTCATCCATCATGTGAAAGCTCTTCATGTAAAAACTACATGACGGAGAAGTTAAAGAGCTCAGGTTTTATATTTAAGTACAGTTTTTTTTTTTAGCTGTCCTGATTGTGTCTAAGGAGACACATCAGGACTTGCATCCTGGGACCTTATAATCTGATCTGGTCTATCTGAGCCGTAATGCCGGTAAGATAAAACTGACTGTCACTCCACTCCAGCTTTAAGAGGCTTTTTAAAACTGCTGCTGAACTTTAGGTGGCCTGCACTTTCCCTCCTGCGATGAATCTTGTTCATGGGTACAAAACCAGATTAAAGCATAAAGCGCTGTCTGGGGTAGTTTGTGCGTGTGCGTCTGTGTGTATTTGAGGTTTATCTGTTGAGCGCAGCACCCCGCTTCATCCTAAAAACTGCTGCTGTGAAGGTTTTGGATGGTTCCGGCCTCATAATAATTCTTGAACACATTTGAGCTGAAATACATGGATGAGTGACAGAGACTGCGTGATTGAAGAGGCAGCGGGGATACAATGGGGACAAATGAGTTGTCAAGCAAGACAGTTTAATTGTCTGCTTCAAAAGCATGTTGTGTAACGTGTGACTGCAGGGCGGGCGAGGGGGTTTGGAGAAATTGTTTCCTAAGCAGAAGGTTTCCCTGCAAACGGCCAGTACATACAGATAGATAGATCATCAGCAGGCTGGTTGAGGTGCCCATGAGCAAGACAATGAAGCCTTTTTTATCTGGAAAAGTGATATCACGACGCCTCATCCAGCACATAAAACTACGTCTTTAATGGGAGTCTTGTTGGGAGGTCATGTTGGTCTTTGCAAAACAGTTATTCATACAGATAGAAGACGTGGATGATAACAGGTTTTATATGTTTCCTCACGAACATACCAATTTATTTTATCCTTCTCTGAATACAACATTTTTCTTGTGATGACCGAAATAGTATTTTGTGCCGAAAATAAAGCTTATTTTAAAAATACGCGACCTTAAAGAAGTTTGTTTTTTCCCCACTTTAGCTAGAATTATGAGAAATCTATCAAATGTGAGATCATCACAGCCCAAAGTAACAACTTAAAATTGCTTGTTTGGTCCAACCAGGACTCTAAAATTGTCCTTTTGGTGAGAATTTAAGGCATAAATGTTTGACAACCCCACCGTGACCCTGATGAAGCGGTTACAGATAATGGATGGATGGGTGGTCCGATCAGCACTAAACAAAACTAAAGTTCAATTTCCAATAAGTCAAAGTAAAGCAGCAACTCCTCAAATTTTAAAGTTTAAAAGAGAAAGTTTTGCAAAAATCATAATAGTTATATTTATATTTCCTTTCACCAGATAATACAGTCGGCTCTACACTACAGTACAATGCAGCCACTGCTAAACCCTGTAACCTACCTGAACTCCTACCTAGGGCTACACAACTAACTGAATATTAAATCATGATCACAGTTGTGGCTTCCTAGGATTAAAGGACCATGATTGTGCTTCAGTTGTGTGCTCAGCTCAGCCAGCTGATCGAGATGTTTAATGTTGGAGATGTAAATCCTGCAGCATCTGTAATCCAGAGTAGATTAGTTATCGAGTTATATCAGAAATTATATAAATATTTGTTTGTTAAAATTCATACATTAACAGTTAGCACAACCCTGAATTGAAAGCAGTTCTGTTTGACTTTAAATGGAATTTAATTTAAATGTAAAAAATCAATCAATCTTCATAATAAATAATCAAATTATTATTATTTTGGCCATAATTGTGCAGCCCTACTCCTACTGTACCTACAATGCCATGTTCGACCTACAAGACTCATGTTTTACTACCATAAACACGTCAGATTTTTACATCGTCTAATACATAAAAAGTGTCCTCGTGCACAGTTAAAGCAGGACAGGAAACAGTCACAGATATATCTCTCTTCTGGCTTTACTTCAAATCTAACTGATCATTTATCATTTCATATCTTTATGAGTAAAAACAATCAGCAGCTTAGTTAATAGATTCTCACTCTGCCTCCCTTCTAAAAAGATCTCTTCACTTCATTTGATCATTTACACCTACTTACACCGTATATATGAGCCTCAGTATGACAATGAATATTTCTTTACAGCACGCTACAGTCTGTGTCTTTTATTCATTGATGCGTTCCAGCTGGACAGATGAAGGAGAGGTAAGCCAGCAGCCCTTTCTCCCCGTGGCGTGTCAGTGTGGGTGCTGCTGGTTTGGCTGGGTGAGCTACTGGACGAGGTGAGGCACAGGTGACCGCAGCATCTGCTCTTTCTGGGCCTCACTCCATTTCAATTTCCACTTCATTCCTCTATCTGGCAGCCTGACTAGTTTACATAGCAGTAACTAGAGTCTACATTTTTGACATTCCTCAGTCGTGCTCTGTGTGACGTAGCCGTGGCTGTGTTTCCTAAAAAAATCGTCCCAAACCATCTGGGCAGATGGGTGAGAGTAAGGAGAAATGGGAAGCGGCCCAACGTGGAACGAGTTCTGGCTCTAGGCCCTCTGGCTCCACGAGGGAAAGCAATAAAGGTGGAGCGCTGCTGAGCCAACAGCTGACAGGAACAGGAACCAATGTTTGGCCAAGGTCAGGAGAAACACACACACATTATTCGCATGGGGTGAGGATGTAACAGCAAAACAGGGTCAAAAGACACAGGGGAATGATAATGTGGCGACTCAATACTCAAGGCGTGTCAGAGATCTAATGGTCAGAGAGCAGAAAGAGGACGCTGGGAGAGAGCCCTGTAATCAGTGTAGCTGCTACTGTTGGCAGGCCTGGTACCAGGTAGCGATCACACACACACACACACACACACACACACAGTAGATAAAGCCTTTCCCAGAGCGCCTGGTTCATTCAATTTCATCTCTTGCCAAACCTAGCATCTGCTCATTTAATGTGCACTTTATTCTTATGAAGAAATATTTATCAACGCTCATTATTTTATATACAAATTAGTGCTAAAGATTATCTGTAGAGCCCAAGTTATAAATCAGCCGGCCTGATGTTAGTTTATCTCAAATATATCTGCAGCAGACGATAAGTAAAAAGAAAAACTGCAGTATGGGAATACCAAATATATGCAGTGATCTACTGCCAATGGATCTTTCCAACAGACAGCGCTGAGAATTTGCAACTATTTGCACATAGTGAATTGTGCTTGGGGAACCAGAGGGTGTCCGGTTCAAGTCCAGCACGGATCACAGCATGGAGCACTGTGGTGGTGTCCTTGAACAAGGCACGGACCCTGAACTGGTCTCAGCACGTGACTGCCCATCACTCCACCATCTCTCCACGTTTGCAGGTGTTTGTATATTACTTGATTAATCCATGAGTGAATCAACAGGAAAATAATGAGCAATTGTTTTACTGAGCTTGCTGAAAGCTGAACTGGTCTGCTGTTTTAGGAAATGGCTGAATAAATAAATATGTAAATGCATATTTGGCAAACTTGTGTTCAGTCTCAACCAATGGGCTTGAGTGCCGCAGGAAAGGAAGTTGTGTTCAAAGTAGGCTGAGCAAAGTGTGTGTTTTGTTCTTTTCACAGGATTCGTTGACAATGAGACAAACATTAATTTAATCCTACCACACGCAGAGTCACACAATGCTTCTACCCCCCCTGAGCGCAAACTTACATGCTTCACACCTCTCTCTCCTGACGCCGTACATACATACATACATATTTGTATTTAGGCTCGTCTTCCCTCGCTTTTTTTGCACAGTGTGCGTGTGTCGGTGTGTTTGGCCGGCTACCACGAAAATCTGCATGCGCGATTGCACGTCGTATAGCCACGGGCTTGAAAAACAGCGAGCAGTGAAAAATTAATGAGAGGAAAGAGGGAGAGCAGAGAGAGAATGAAAACAGAATGAAAGTCTTGGACGGCAGACGGAAAGCTGGAGGGGAGGCTTAGTTCTTTAGGAAGAGGACCTTTTAAAGTCTCCCGGGAGTCCACGTGCGACTGCAGACCTCTCACTGAGACACCAGAAAAGTTTAAATATCGGCCTCGCGTTGGCCTCCACCCTGAAACCGATACTGCTGCTAAATCGGGCTAATTAGGCCAATAGGCCTCTGAACTTCACATTTTAAATGACTTAATAGCAGATGCTCTTACCCAATTTGCAATCTGAATATTAAAAACAATGTCCTGATTTTATCTTTTTGCTATGACTTTGTTTTCACATTATTAAAATCAACAAGGGCTCAGCGTCCTTCATCTGCCTTTACTCCGAGGAGGAAATTCATTAACTTTAAAAAAGAATCAAAACAATTCTGAAACCAAAAGGACACAGCGAGACACTTTGGGGAGGTCCGACATCTTGTTACCACTCGTGAGTGCATCGGAAGCATATTTTTAACTGCTAAAATATTAAAAGCGGATAATATTCGGGAGGTTATAGGACGGCTCCCTTTCTACTCCCGGTCATGCCACGGTGAATTAGTGCTTACGGTATGACAGACATCAAGAGGCCGTGGGAGAAGGAAATCCTGGCCCAGCTGCAACCGAGAAGGGGGGAAGGTGGTGTCAGTATTGTGTAGACACTCAGACAGCTAGATAGCTGTAATTACTTCAGCAAGCAGACAAAGATTAATTAAGCAGGAGAGAGCAAAATTAATGAGGTTAGCGCACACCTCAGCCAGACTTTTAAAAAAGTTCCCACCGTTCCCGTGGAGAATGCAGCCTGCGATGCACACACAAAAGGAAACAAGTCATGCAATTCGATATTTTTTTGTTCCACTTTTGAAAAAGCCACATGAGATATGTTGTTACACAAAATATGCACTCAGAGGGGAAAGTAAGCTTCTTCTTTTTTTTAAAGCTTACAAAGCCGGATGAATTTGCTGTTTCAAACCAGATACCTGAAACTAATCCGCCCCCCCCCCTCCAAGGGCTCAAAGTATCAGATGCGTTCAATTTACACTCGAAGGCAAATGGGATCGCAGCTGATTATCGGAGGTTGTGTGTAATTGCGAAAAAGATGACATCAGCAACAAATTTAAGATCCTCACACGCCCGTGGCTAACTGCATGCTAAAATCAGACACCTAAGCTTTCTTTACTCTTATGCAAATGTGTGTAATCGCAGCTGGAACGCGACTACAGCCTCCTCTAAACCGTCCAATTCACCACCTATGAAAGACAACACCCTAAATTTGGCACTTTTTTTTTTGTTCTAATCCCGGAAATATCCAGCTCAGACTTCACTGAGAATACAGCACCCGATAAATAGGTTTGTGCAGCAGAAAAACAGGGCACCTTTACAGCCCCCACTAAATGACGGTATATAAATAGGAAGCACTGAAGTCTAAATGACAGCTGGCAGCATTGCATTAGCATGTCATATGGCTGCTCCAAGTCTTGCACCATGATTGGACCAGTTCCCAAATCTGACTGGCAGCCATGGTGCTCTGCAGCGCCCAGAGTGTCTAAGGACCCCAAGACAAATGGTTTCAAGTTCACCGGCGGAGGATAAGTAAGTAATAGTGTCCTGTTTGGGCCAGATAACAAGGCCTCTTGTTAGGTGCTGGAGCTCATTGTTATTCTAAATTTATACAAAGGACAGATTCTACACAAGTATTCAGGGCTGGTCCTCAAGATGAAAAACAGGTGGTGAAGTCATGGCAGTCATATTTTTCCCCAGGAACAAGTTACAAGGTTAGTCTGGGGCTGTTTTTCAGATTGAATGACGTCGTCTTCCTGCACTGATTTCTAGAGACTGACACTTTTTGATGCTATGGTGTCAATTTAGCTGACTTAATATCAACTGCTTGAACCATGGCTACTTTCTCATACACTCAGCTGTCAGTTAATTAGGTACAAAGAGCTAAAATAAATAGTCTAATACATCGATTTCTGCAATAAATCCTCCCTTCCAGTTCGTGTTGAACTACACACACACACACACATATACATAATACATTCATCTACCATATCTACACACAACACACACAATACTACATATTCACACACACACACACACATCTATCTATATATATATATATATATATATAATTATATCTATATATATATATATATAATACAACACACACACAACATTATATATATATATATATATATATAATACACACACCCACCTACATACATACATACATACATATATATACACACACACACACACACACACACACACAATTATTACTAACTTAAATAAAATATATAATCTAAAAGATATTCATGTTTTTTTCAGTTTCTGTTCTGATCTTCGTTTCTATGGAGATACATGGGGCTTGACTAATACCTGGAAAACAGTCAGTCACAGCAGTAGTCTCTCCTATATGTAATGTGACACAGTTTACTACTCCAACAAGTTAGTAAGAGTAAGTAATATATCTGCTGAAAAATATATTTTTCCATGGACAGGTTGACCTCCTAACTTCACATTTATTTTGAAGCTAGCGCCGTTATCAGCGACTTACCTGCACAGGTGATGGAGGATGATTCAAACATTTCCAGTAACTCCACAGCGTTAAAGTCCAAATGTGTTGAACAAAGGTCGATGTAATGAACATGTTTTTATCTAACGGAATAGTCCTCTTCAGTCCGCATTAGTCTTTAAAAAGACTTTCTCTGCACTCGTTGAACTGTTTGATCTCTGACACACCTGTATTAACGAGGCACACACCTGTATAAATGAGGCGGTCTAACAGCTCCGTAACACACAGAATATTCATTCAAGAAAGCTGAAACTGTAAATTCACATGTATTACTTTATAACTTACAATGTACGTATTTGTTTAATATATTTTTAGGATGTGACAACGTGGAGATGGCGGAGTAATATTACATTAGTGATTAGTCAGGTGTGCTGTCCTTCTAAACGTCTAGTTGACCAATCAGATTGCTTGATCGGACAAAGCAATCTGATTGGTTGAACGTTTTCCTTTCACATTCATTGGGAATTGTTAGGATTTGTAGGTAACACTTTAATTTACAGGTCCATAACTTCATGTGTGTTAAGTGATAAACACTCAGTATGTCCTGATACTAACACTACTACCGCTGACGTTCATGCTCACCTCCTGTGTTACAGCTCCACACATATCTGTCATCACATAGAAACCTAATTAATTAGGCGCTGATGAATGACAACACAGCTTTATCAATCACTGCTATAGCACATAACTCAGCTGGGAAGTGGATACGGTACAAGTTTACTCAAAGTCAAACTGTCGGATGTGATGACAGGCAGGTGTTAGAAACATACATCAGCTATATCGCCTCAGTGAATGTGAACATCTCACGTCATCATGGACTGCAGTCCAGACTGTCCTCCAGCCTGTGTGTAAATCAGTAGTGTGATGTCAGTATGTAGGATATACAGTATGTATAGAAACACACATGTAGTATGTTGAAAAGCTTCGCCTGTCTAATTTGATACAATCATTTAAATGTCATCACCAGTTGCAGCTCTAGGATCTTTTGACTGCTCTGGATAAGTTCTTTGGAGAAGCCACCACAAGAACATCTACTCACTAAGTCACTTAGAGATCAGGTATTAAAAAGATGTGATGGAGAAAATTGCATAAATGACAACATATAAAAGAGTGACTGCATTTTAAAAATGATTAAGTAACACACCAATGGTCACACTGCCCCTTCTAATAGTTTTCTATATTATATTCGACTTGTGCTATATTCTGAGAATAAAGCCTAAATCGTACACACTGGGCCTTGAAGAGCCACGTCTACTTAATCTGCTTTTTTTTTCTTCTTCCACTTCATTTCTGTAATGTCCAGCTCTCAGGATGTGGACATGAAGCTGCCAACCAACCACAGATTAACAACACAGAAGCCTGTGAGTCAACACACAGGAGACCAGCAGTATATCTGTCGGTTATTTTGTTTAATGAATCACAACAAGCCTTTCGTTTTCTGTTGAAAACTGGGAGATACGTAGCTGTCCTGGTGAATGGCTCTGTGTTTGTTTTGTTTTTATTATAACGTTATAATGTAACAGCTTTGTATCCTGTTCCTGTTGTAACTACGGCAACCACAGATGCATTTGGCTGACTGCCACCAGTTCAAATCGATGGCCACCATACGAGTACGTTCTTCTACTGGGGAACATGAGGCGAGGAGTATTCAGTTGGTTACAATCTGCCAAAAAATCCTACACACTAGACCTTTTAAAACATTTTATGGATTTTAAAAGGCAAATTACCGCCTCAGTTATTTTGTAAACAAAAAGGTCTGTGTCCTTAAAAATAATCAAAATGTAATATATTAAGTCTAGATAATAATGGAACCAGCCCATAAAATAACCATAAATGTTTCCCAACAGGTCCTTGAAACTCCAAAAAATACACTATTCCAAATTGTATTAATTAATTAGTTATTATGAATCACACTCAAGCTTTGTCAAGGATCATTTATTTGTCATTCTACAACACAAGGTTGCACAACAAAAATGCAATCCGTTTATGCTAAACACAGAAAACTATTTTTATGTTGTGAGTGTTGGAGGATGAGTTGAGGAAAGAAGCTCCTCTGTAGTCTGGTGGTACGACAGTGGATACTTCTGTATCGCTTGCCAGACGGCAGCAGGTTGAGCAGGTTGTGGTTGGGGTACATGTCACCGTCACTGACGCTCCATAGATGCGTACCAATGATGTTGTGGGTGGTTTTAATCACCAGCTGCAGAATCCTCGTGTCCTAGGTCGCGCACAAACCATGCCAATTCATAATGTTCGTCAGGATGCTTTCTGTTGCTCCTCTGTAAGAATTGGCTTGGCACGGGAATTAAGCTTTCTTGTGCAGCCATTTCTACTTTTTCTTAACCCTGGTGGAGATGTGAAATGATTATTGGCAAGTTCTCTGTGAAGCTTATTGTTTACCTGCTTCACCTCAGCTCACATGTCTTTGCCTCCTTTTTGTTAAAATCAGCTCCTTGGTTTTTCTGACGTTGAGCATCAGTGTTCTCCGTGCACCACTCTGCAAGTTTGTTGATTTACCCTCAATATAAATTCTCATTGTAGTTTGTAATCCGTCAAATGATGGTGATGCAGTCTGCAAACTTTGCGAACAAAGTTTTCTCCATGTCTGTGGTTGCAGTTGTGGGTGTACAGCCTGAACAGGAGGGGGCTGAGCACGCAGCCCTGAGGGGCTCCGGTGTTTAACACTCAAAGCGGAGGTGGTGTGATTGCCAGGCTGAACTGTCTGTTTGTGAGGAAGTCAGAGTGTAGTACTCGAGCCCAGAGTGCTACGTTTGCCAATCAGTTTCATGGGGGAGCTTGTGTTAAACGCTGAGCTGAAATCAACAAACAGCGTTCTGATGTAGGTGTTGTTGTTTTAAAGGTGTGTGAAGACTGGTTGGAGACGGCATCCTCTGTGGATCTGTTGGTTCTGAATGCTGGTGAAGGTCCAGACTGGCTTGGATGTTGTTTTTGAAAGTTCCTCAAAGCTCTGTAGTTGTTTAGACTAGACACTGCAGACTTTACCTACATAAACTCTCCTCATCAGGGTGTGCCTTACGTCTGACAGTGGCCCAGCCCTCTAGAGGTGGAGGAGACTTGACAGCTGATTCTTTGTTGCTCTTTGATACTCGCACAACTCAACTGAAAACCGGATCTTAGCCTTACCCGTGTTAAATAAAAGTCATATGACAGATGTGATGACGAGAGGTGTTGAAGAAAACACAGTCACTTGCTTTAATAGGTGTAAACACCTTTACAATATGCAGCATTTTTATACAGAAGTGCAAATAGAGAAGAAAATTGTTGTTTTTTTTTATCCAGATGGTTATGAAGCCACATGTAGCTCATTTGTCCTTTTTTATCCAGATGGTTATGAAGCCACATGTAGCTCATTTGTCCTGACACCAGGAGCGACTCTCACTTCCTTTGAGGCGTGAATACATTTTCTCAGCGACTGGGTGACATTTGGAGTGCTCTGAAGGTGACACAGTCAGCCTGGAGGTTTCAACACTGAGGTTGAGTCAGCAGTAAAAACATCAGAGGAGACTGAAAACGCAGCACCGATAGATTTGTCGCTCAATAAACCGATAGAAAAGGGAAAACAGTCATTTTTACAATAACAATTTTGCAAAATCAAGACAGACATGCAACGTCATCACAGCAGTGTGTAGTTTAATCTTTTATAAATTACACTTGCATTGCACAACACCATATAACAGCATCAATACATCCTGAGCATCAATATTTCTGCAACTTTGTTAGACAGAGACCTCCACAGGGAGAACCTCTGTTGATTGAATTTATGCTGACTTTAAAGCACCAATTGTAAAGAGCACAATGTGAAAATGACAAGAGCATTGATCAGAAATCTTGCAACGCATCCTTACTTTTATTAATTTATTGACTTTATGCGCTTATTACTCCTACTGGACCTAGAATCATCCCCATTGCAGCGAATGGGTTTGATGGATTACAGCATGTAAAGGGACTTTACATGTCACATACTTGGGAGTAAGCGCGTATCGGTATAAATCAAAAGTAAGGATCTATTTTTATGTGTGTGAAAAAAAGCCACGTTGGTGACAGCTTCATGAACGATTGTAAGTTCTGCTTCAAAGTGCTGAGAACAGGAAAAGGCTCAATTAGAAAACGTGCAGATAAAAAGACGAGTAAAAAGTGGTATAGAGTTAAAAAAAGAACTGGAACAAAATCCCCCAAAATTAAGCAATTAATACATTTTTCTTTATATAAATTATAAATCACATATTGCATTTTTTTTGTAGAAAACATTGATCTAAATTCGGATGTACAAATAGACCCAAGAGGCTTTCAAAAGTTCTTGGAATCGGTTTTGAATGCTCAGTCATCAAAACTTAATCCAACTATCAATTGTTAATGCTTATCAAAGTGCACCATAAGTTTCATCTATGCTGGTGAATTGAGAAACCCATCTACACTAAACATACAGTACATACCCTCTGGTACCTACAGTTCAGATTAAGGCTGCAGTGTACATTAAAAAGCTCAAAACTGAGCAGGTTAACAACACGAAGGATTAACGTTCAAAAACATCACAGCATAAACAGCAGAATGCACTTCATGGATCAAAGTGCGTGCATGATATCTTACATACAGCGGAAAATCTCACACATCACGTGCAATAATGTTGAGCCCTAATGTAATATGGATTACATTTATTATTCACATTTGAAATGAAGCAGAGATCACGTCTCTTTTCCCTGTTTAGATTTTTTATTAGCTATTAATGATTCAAAGGTTCTGCTTGAGAAGACCTGATCGTCACAAACACGCACACGGTTTGTCTTTTTTAAGTAAACCTGTTGCGTTTTAATGCATCTTTCCTTGTTTTGTTTTTTTAATCTACCAAAAACACATGTTCACATTTTCTGTCTTCATCTGTAAAACAGAAGTTGCACCTCTCTGAGCTTTAACGGCGCATCAGTCATTCGATGTGAAAGTGAACGTTTGTATTGCTGCTGGCTAGTGTCAGCCTGATTGTACAAAGAGTGCAGTAGTAATGTAAACTTATCGGAGAAGTGTGTAGTCATGGGAGGAACCTGTAGTATTACTGACTGTATACAGAAGTAGTGTTTGGTTAGATCGTGGTGTTTGGATTCTGTTTTTTTGGTCTTTTTAAAGCAGCGTTCACAGTGTCACACCACCACCCTCTTTAGGATGTAGAGGATGCCGATGTTGTCAATGGTGACGAAGGTGGAAAAGTCGGACGAGACGTGGATCCTCTTCAACGCCGTTCCTGACGGGTAGAAGGTCTGCAGGGCCTCGCCTTTCTCCACGTCCCACCACTGGCAAACAGAAAAAGATCGACACAGAGACAGTTTAAAACACAAAGAAACGAAAAATCATCTTGTGTAATTCTCTGTAAGAACATGAATAAGCCTCAAACTATTCCCTTTATGAGTAATTCTCATAACCTTAGTAACAGAGGGAGTGTTTTATTTAGCCTACTTGTCTTCAGCGAAGCTCTAAGCCGACGATAAAAATCAAATGGCAAAAGTCGTGCAGTCTGCACGCGGCTTTATCTGAATCGGAAAGACAGGAACCGAGGGAGACTGACTGAGACCTTTATATTTGTTGCCAGGAAGACCATGATGAATTTAATAGCATATTACCCAGACTCAAACTCACACACCCTAAGGCTCAAACACACACACACACACACACACACACACACACACACACACACACACACACACACACACACACACACCAGCTTTCCTGAGTGATTCTGTTTAATCTCGGTTTAAAGTTGACATTTTCCATTCAAGCGCCGTCTCACTGGGATGAATCATCAAAGGCGCGTCGAGTCAATCATTTGTGCGTGTTCCTGTGTGTGTGTGTGTGTGCACGTTTAACTTTGACAATAATAACCACGATACTTTACATCTAAATTGTACCTCTTCTTCTCAATAAAAGACAACATGTATTCAATCAATAGAAGCTTGAAGCTTTAGTGGCGTGTGTTTGCTCTAAAGCATTAGAGGCTCTGCGACTGTGTGTGTGTGTGTGTGTGTGTGTGTGTGTGTGTGTGTGTGTGTGTGTGTGTGTTAAAGAGAAAGCAGGCCAACTCCTCAGTCTCTACACAGACAGGCGGACAGACAGACCGCAACAGAAGAGGTGGTGGCAACAGATGTCTAGCTTACAGAACAATCCCCAACACACACACACACACAAACACACACACACACACACACAAATAGTCCATTAATCACACAAACCCGTTCAACGGCATTAAAAAGGGAGCTCATTTGCATATTCATGATATCGAAATACACTGTACTGCCTGAAGGTTTTTCTTCATCTTCTCCCCAGATTGCTATACAAGACCTTAAATATACTCAGTATGTGTGTATGTACACTGAAAAAATGGCCCAGTATATTTGTGTTGCTGCAGGGGGTTGGCCATACTTCTGCTGAGATTGGACTTCCTCCTAAACCACCATCATAACACACACACACACGACATTCGGTAGCCTAAAAATGCAGCTGGTTAACTGGAAATGGAAAGGCTTCACAGTGATCCTTGTCACAGAAAATAGTCACTCCTGGGAACTTGGTAAAAATAAAGTAGACAGAAACATGGTAGGAATACAAAAATTGACCTGGAATAAATGCTACCATCATGTATTAATGTTACACACTGCCACAGCAACAAGATTCAGTTGTCCTGAGTGAGTCTACCAGGGACCTGGAGAACCAATGGCTCTCCGAAATAATACTCTTCATCTAATAGTGTGCTGTGCTACATCTTCTTAAAACTAGGACATTTATTCAGGTGGATTCAACACACTTTCCTACATACTTTTGTTTTGACCTGTGGTTGAATAACACCAGCAACCCCATTGATTTGTTTCTTTACTTGCCCTTTCTTAAAATAGCTCTCTCGTTATCGTCACTCCATTTCCTTCTTCTCTCACTCCTGTTAATCAACTTAAAGCTCACATTGATTCTCTCCCTCACCCTCAGGTAAGTAGGAACTGACTGCCAGGCGACTACTGGTTTCACAATATTCAGACACACGAGCCAAGCGGCAACCTCCAAAAACTGCAGTTACTCAAACGTCCACTTGAGGCTGGCTACAGAACGAGTCAGTCTTCATGTTAAAATGTTCAACTTCACAGCAGAAGTAAACATGTTTACAGCCTGGTACAAAAAACTGTTTTATTCTCTATAACTTATTTTCCCATATATGACAATGTTGTGTTGTGCGATGGTTTTTATGGGTGCTTTACATGGAAGAAGAGAACAGGTCAGGTTCTGGTGTATATTCAGGTCCATGAGGGTCAGGGTTAAGTTATTTTAACAGTCCCACCAGGATTTTCGTGGGCCTTTTTTGAGACAGTTGGGGCCTAAAATGCCTGATGTTGCATGAGGTTTTCAAAAAAATTGCAGTGCTTTTTACATTTTTGTTGCGATTTTGTTACGGGAGGAAGTAAAAGTTGCGATAAGTTGCGATTCGACAGTCGCACCGGGGGCGAGGGGGCCCCGTCCCCGGAGGCGAGCCCCAGAGAGGGCGCAGCGAGCACCAAGTCCACGGCCCCGGAAAGCTGCGAGGTCCGGCCAGCGCTGTAAAGCTCGTGGCTCCACCTTCGCCCCCGAGCCTTTCCAAGCCGACCCAGAACCGGTCGCGGCGCATCGCCGCAGAGGAAATGCGCCCGGCAGGGGCCAGCCAGCGCCGGGAAGAGGTCCCATGAGGGGATCCTCCCGCACCGTGGGGCCGTCCCTGACCCACTGAGTTCAATCCCCCGGGCGTACTGCGCGTAAGTTGCGGAAAAATCGCGGTGATTGGTTAAAATTACAACACCGCCCTGAATTCACGGGGATTCACTGAAGTTGCGTTGAAGTTGCAAATCGCAACATCGCGAATTCCTGGAGAGTTTGTTTTAAGCTCTTTTCTGCTGGTGTGACATCTTTACACGGGTTCAATCCGACGATAAGCTGGTTCTGTTTGAAAAAAAGACACTTAGATAAGTGTAAGAGTCAGAGGCCTGCTAACCTGCAGGTATGAATAATTCACTGTGGAAACCTCCTCATTCAGCCCTTCTCTTAGAATCACCCTTGAATCACACAGAAAAAGCTTATTATGAGGCAGTGCAAGGTGTTAAATCGAATGTAACTAATGTAAAGTCTGCTTTACGTAGCATCTATTAATATAAACTCACTGCTCGTCTTTCCGTGTTTACGTCCACGGCACCATGAGGAATCTGCGTGATGTTTGCCCGAGCATCAGTGTAATTTGCTGCTGCCCTCAAGGTCAAATGTGTCCATGTTCTCTGAACATGACATTCACTCAAACTAATTAATGTCATGTTTCTACATGAGTCATAAATATACACATACAGACGCATTAAACATGATTAATCATTGTTTTGAGCTCTGATCCAATGGAGATTACTGGACTGCGTGAGGGCTTTGATTCACTGGGCGTGAGAGACAGATGCAAAACCACTGCATAGTGATGATTTCTGTTTACAGCAAACAGTTTCCGCATATTTGGTCTCTACAGGCTGGCACATAGTACATGTAAACACACTTATATCAGGGTTTTCCCCAAGGAAATCTGTGATCAGACTCCGGTTTAACTGCTGGATATCAAACTTAACTTCAGTCTGGTGTTTGACCTTCACTGCCGTGCCGAGTTATTCTCTCACATTAGCACCTGATTGTGACTGATTGGGCTGATTTCGCTCTCTTTAAAAACTTTCCCCAACTTCTACAAACTCAAAAATCCCTAGGAAATTGCAACGTGCTTCTGATCAATCACAATCAATATTCCTGACGAGTATAAGTTTTCATCGAATTATTACATTTACTCATGTGGCCTTCTCTGCATAATGTAAAAGACACAGCTCGTTTTCCTTAAGGCTTTTAACAAGCCCGATATTATATAACAAAAACAGCTCTTCACTGGTCTGCTTGACAAGTGATTTGAGTCCGAATCGATCGGAGACCGACCATCTGAAGAAAAAGAAATAATGGTTTTCATCTCATGCCTGAGCAGAGAACTTTTCAAGGTCACAGAATGACACCCACGGCGTCATATCAGCCTCGGTTTTGAACACTAAATGTCAGCATGTGCGGGGTTTTGTCGGCCTTGCGAAGACAAATGACGATTATGAAAGTATTGGTGTGAGGGTTGCAGGCAAAGACGATAAGAGAGAGAGTGGAGGGGGATGTGTGGCTGGACAAAGAAAGATAGATGAGATGAAGGTGAGATCGATAGAGAGGTGGAGGGGCAAAACAAGGATATAAACACAGCAGGTATCAGAGGAGGGAATGAGACACTTGGTTTAAGGGTAATTGCGTCGGAATAAAAAGAAAAATGGCTGGCGGCTCAAACAAAGAAATAATAACTCGGACGCCTGCAGACATGCACATGTATGTATAAATACAGAAATAAACAGACGTCGAAGAAGAACGAGGCCGAATCCCACAACAAACACGGGAAACGGCAAATAATGAAAGTAGAAAGGATTAGCAGGGAAAGAGCTGGTGCAAGAATAAATGTTTAAAAGTGTCAGTTGGCTCCGTGGTGGGATGGAGGGGTGTGAAAATGATGTTAGATTCAGAGTGGGCTGGAAAATCACTGTGTTGAATCACTTAGAACGGTGAGGACGGTGATGGGACCAGACTGGATGGATATTTATGCATTTACATGAGCAGGGTGACCGAGGAAAGAATGAAGAAAATTGGATTCAAGATAAAGAAAAAGGAGAGAGAATGAAGGCGGAGGCGAACGATAAAACACTGGTAGGTGCACCAAGTCAGGTTAAAGATGCTGCACAGCGAACAAACACATTTATCCTAACAGCTACACGGAAGATAAGTCGCCTTCTGTAAAGGTTTATTCTCTCTGATGGGAACACGCAGCAGTGTTTTGTGCATGTGTGTGTGACGCACATCCTCAGAGCAGATGGCTGATGTGCTGATATGAACACCACCACTGTGGGACCGTTGATTTATGGGAGAGCTGGTGATGCCACTGGACGCTAAATGACTATACGGTATGTGTGTGTTTGAGTTGTTCAGAGGACAATACCCCTGGGTGTGTTTACCATGTGCATTTCTGCCTTTTTTTTTTTTTCTTCCCCCTTCACAGTGGCCAGAAATATATTTTTAAAAACATCCAGTGCAGGATGTTTCACTTCTTTCTGTGCTGAGGCTGCTGATTTACGACAACGTTCAGCTCTTTGTTACATGCCAACGCAGGACATGCACAGGTGAGACTACAGTAAGTGGAAAAATATATTGAGAAGAGTCATGAATTAGCACGGAAATGACCAATTAATGATGTAGGTATTAATATATATGAGAATTATTCCAAAGAACAGCCAGTCGATTGACTACCTTTATTAAATCTACACCTACCCCAGATGAAAACATGAAATGTAGTGTTATGGTTTCACAAACGTATGTTGGATTTTTAACTGAGAACTGACAGAATTAGTTACTGAAGTTTTTGTTTTTCATTCTAATAAAAAAGATTCTCAAGCCAGGAACAACAGCTGGGTTCCAGCATCGACAGTATAAAGAAAGGACGTCGTATCCGTGATGTCACCCACAAGTTTTCTGCCGCTGTGTTGGCAGTCTTGTGTCTTCCACCTCCCGGTTAATCTAAATATCGGCGGGCTGAATGATGCCTGGTTGCTCAAACAAGCCATCTGTAACAGCACCTACCTGTCAATCAAAGCATCCACACTGTTAATCCTGCATAACTTTAAGCCTTAATATAATCTGAACAGGTGAGTTCTAAAAAAATTCACCCTCAGTACAGTTGTCATGAACAGGGAAATTAGCTATAGAGACCAAAACTGTTTTTTGTACCAGGTTGTAAACATGTTTATTTCTGCTGTGAAGTTAGACATTTGTTATAAGCGCTTATAGAGAGTGACTCAGTCTGTAGCCAGTCCAAGTGGACGTTCAAGGAACTGCACTTTTGGCACTCCAAGGTCGTCGCTTGGGTTTCCAGTGAAAGGTCAGATGATGTGAAAAGATAGGGCATTAAAAAGGATGAAAACAGCATAAAAATATAGTAAATAGAAAAAAGAAAACAATCAACAGGGAATCTCTGAATATATTCAAAGCCACAGATAAAAACAGATAAAAGAGACAACAATCTAAAATAACGCCCAAGGGTGACATGATAGATCATGTAACAGAAAATGTCTCGTGCGGAAGACAAAGCTGTATAAGTTAGTTTTGACTGATTCAAGATATGTTTACCATAACAAAAACAAGTCTGGAGGAGCACTCATCTCAAGCTTATTATATTGCAGGCTGTGTGTAAGCTTCTCTCCCTGGTGGCAGGTTCATAAATAGTCATATACAGAAATGGAGTCAGACTTCAAAGAGAGTTTTTTTCGTGTCGTGTGCATTGAGATGTGGAAAATGGTTTGGAAAATAAATCGAGACAGGAATGTATGTTCAAATTAACACATGACAATCAAGGTACTTCACGGTCCTGCGGATTGATTTTCCACCATACCCACGATATCAAAGAGATATCTGCTACGACCTAAAACGGAAAAGAAAACGTTGGTAGACAGATTTATATTGGTTTTAATATTTATGTGACTGTGTTGTTTTGTCGTGTGGTGATATACACTAATGCGGTCTAATACAACAGTCCTGCAATAAATCCTCCCTTCATGGAGTTGTAGTCAGCTTTGGTTGAAAAAGAAATGCTGTTGAATTGTCTTGCGTGACTCTGAGTGTGTTTTAATACTTAGTGACCTCAGAAGAGCTGCGACGGTTAGCGAATGTAATGAAATTCATCAGAACAAACAGATTTTGATAATCGTTCAAATGAATCGTTATATACATTATTTATGAAAAAAATGTGATCTGATGTGTGAATATTTTTTGATTTCTGTCATCATCTATGACAATAAGCTGAATATCTTTTGAGGATGTCCCCTTGGGCTCAATACTTTGACCATTGTCTGCTTTCTTATGAAATAAATAACTAAATAAATAAAATAACTATAAATACGTATAAATAACTAATCTTGGAACCTTCGGCTATTGTGTGAAGACGATTTAGCCTCTTGGGGGCAATGACCAGACTTCTGGGCTTCTGATGTAGCCAGTGGGTATTTGGAAAAGAGATAACAGACATCCAGGCCAAGACTCATATGTGAGAATTACAAGAAAAACACATTTCTG
>NC_040030.1:52522-157956 GCF_000972845.2 Larimichthys crocea | reverse complement strand
TAACATTAATTAATTTATAAAGATAGCTTAAATTATCACGAAGATGAAACATTTTCCTAAAATGATTCCAACTATGAATTGTCACAGGAGGATAAAGGGAAGTAAAGAAGCCTTTCTACTTCAGCACAAACCTCCACAACAGAAGATAAATTGAAGAAAGCCAAAACAACGTAGACGTATGAATAAAAATAAAAAAAATAGCACGCTACTGTTTAGGTAAATGTTGGCGTGTTGCTTGGCAACAGCGCAGTCCCAGTCCAGTTGTGGAACTATTTGTATCGGCGGAGTCAAATCAATGAGGCCAAATCACAGCCGTGCCGATATTCAGTGTAACGTCACTCCCTTCCCGTGTGATATCGCTTATATATGTACACCTTAGATTTATATTTATTAAACTGTATTTATTTGTGTTATGGAATTTTCTATCCTTAGGTTACTTGTGGTCCTCTGCAGTATTAATTGTTTGTCTTTGACTAGGTGCCACCATATCTCAACACTGTGGTGGCCAGGGTCGAAGAGGCCTTTTGCTGCATTCCTAGACATAATAGATAGATAACTGTTGACATTCCATTAGCATGAACAGACAACAGTTTCTCCAGACTAGAATGTGTTGAAGGTGAACACGAACATGGGTAAATGCATTCCCTTTGACTATTTGGGGCGTAAAGTATTTGTGGCGTCATCTATGAGGGTTTAAAGTGTGACCACCAGCATGAGTTCATCAGAATGCGAGACCGACCCAAGCACTTCAGGTGTACTTTGAGAGTGTCTCTAGTTCTCCTTGGCCAAGCGTCAATAAATAATACAGCATAAGACATCAGAGGCTCCTGAACACTTTCTTCCCTCCTGACTTCACCATTGACCTTTGACTTCAGCAATTTCTCCACAACAATTTGCATTTAATTTAAATATAGGGAATTGTAGTTCAAAACTGGTGGTCCCAAAAATGTAATAATTTTGAAGTTCTCCAACACAAACATGGGTTTTAAATTTAAAACTACACTACACCTTACTTCTATACTGAAGAGTATTGGTAGTTTTTTTTTCCGTGAGTGAGTGAGACATCGTGTTAATAATCTATCTTTGTTTCGAGCCACCAACTTCCGCCTGTTCACGTCGAAACAGCTGTGAGACGTCACAGCGCCACCATCGTCCTCCGGTGGACAGAAGATTTGAAAAGTTTATTGCGCATTAAACCTTATTATGACACATTTTAAACTCTAACATACACAGTATAAAGAGAACATAATGATATGTTTTTTTGTTTTGTTTTTTGTCTTTTTATACAAATGCACATTTTCAGGATTGTCTTTTTTTGTTTGTTTTCACATTGAAAAGAATTTAAAAAGGTGGTGCAACACAGACTGAAATAAAAATACACATTAAAAAATACTGTACAAATCAAAAGAGTAAGCAAAGTAAAGCTATGAAATAAAGTAAGCTCAATAAATTAAGACAAGTTCATGCTTCTCGTTCAGGGTGCTCCCGTCAAATCATCAGGGATAAGTCCATTGAAATGCCGTTGGCAGTCTTTATCCAGCCCAGCTGCTTTAATATTTATTACATCCATCTGATTAAAATGTGCCATGTGTCATTCAATAAGATCCTGTCAAAAGAAGAAGACAAATACGTGTAAGTGTGCATGTAAAAAAAAAATTGCACCATCTGAAAGATTCAAGCTCATATCAATACAAAAATCTTTACGTCGTCAGAGTCCTGCTGGCAGGCCGTGCCGTTGCTGCTGGTGGCGCTTTCGAGATCAGCTGTGATGCCATTTTCATCCTGAATCCGGAGGTTGGAGAAACGGTACACTGGTGTCCTGTAGAGGGCAACAATAAACCAACAGTGGTGAGTTAATATTGTCTGGATGAAGAAGTACATGCTGCACAAATGTGTATCTATCTCACCTGTTTGGGTAAACCACCCTCCTGACAGCAAAGATGGCAGAAATGACAGCTATCAGGACGACCACTGCTGCCACTGCACACACCAGGATCAACACCAGCCTCTCTCGCTGGAAAAATACATGCAACGGCTGTTATATCACATGAACGAGTGAAGGTGAACACATATTACAAATCTACTAACCGGTGTGTCAAAGTGTGTAACTGGAGATGAGGACTTGGCAGGTGGAGCAGGGCTGGTTTTTACCCCACAGGGCCTGATGACCGTCTGGTCTATGAGCTGAGGAGTGAATCCCCCCTCACACCTGTCACTCGGGACCTTACGGTACCTGCAAACATATTTAGAAGTGTGTGAGTATGTACAGCAGGTGTGTGTCTTCATTTTAAATCAAGGAATGACTAATATGTTACCCTGCTGTCAGAAGCTCATCCTCCTCTCCATTCAGGCAGAGCTCCAAGGTTTTGTTTGTGTTGGATTGTCTCACACACTCTGAGGTGTTCACGTGACGGTAGTAACCGTAGTCACTGTTGAGAAGAGCTACACAATGAAACATTCTCCGTGCCAACCAAAACAGGTTCTGATTTGAGAGGCTTGATTTTACGTACCATATGTAATCTTCTCTGATGCACAGGCAGGGGCGCTGCTTCTTGCTCACCACAAAGCTTCGCCCATTTCTGCACACAGACTGTCTCTTCAGCCTCCTGTAAGTCTCCTTGACACCCAAGACGCAGCCGTTCCTCTCCGAGTCCGCTTCGTCTGTGGAATGTGCCAACCACTCCTCATAGTCTTTGGCCGTACCTGATAATTTAAAAAGAATGTATCGAAGTCAATGTGACTGAACTCTTCCTGGAGATACATTTCAGCCCTGCTCAAGTGACGATAACAAATCCAGATAAGTACAGCAAACACAAAACAGCAACAATAACCATTTCGCTTTAAAACCTGCAAAGACAGCGATCTGCTGTTACACAGCAAAACTGAGGAGAAAATTATATTAAAGGCCCTGGCTTCAAATCCTACTACTCCTACTCCTACTATAGTATTACTCTATAACCTTAGTTTAAAGGTCCAGTGTGTAAGATTCAGGAGTATTTATTGGCAGGAATGGAATATCCGTCCGTCTTCTCCCGCTTATCCGAGGTTGGGTCGTGGGGGCAGCAGCTTCAGCAGGGAAGCCCAAACTTCCCTCTCCCTGGCCACTTCGTCCAGCTTTTCCTGGGAAACCCCAAGACGTTCCCAGGCCAGCCGAGAGACATAGTCCCTCCAGCGTGTCCTGGTCTTCCCCGGCAATGGAATATAATATTATCAATATATTCAGTATGTTTTCATAAGTGTATAATCACATGATTATCAGAGAATCATTGTGTTTTTGTTGTCTTAAAACCGGTTCTCAACAAGAACCGGTTCTCGATTCCCATCCCTACCACTAGGTGCCACTAAATCCTACACACTGGACCTTTGAACAGTCAAACGCCACCAGCTATTATTAAATTTGGATTCAAATGTTAAATCCTGACTGGTGCACTGAAGGCATCACAAGCTTTTCAAAAGTAACTATGCTGCAGAAAGGTCATCAGCAACCTTTTTTTCATGACGAAGATGAGACGACAAGCTAAAAATAGATTCTAGATAATGAAGACAAAACGTAGGTTTTGTTTTGGTTGTGAAGACTAAAATGTTAAAATGATAAAAGTAAGAGGAAACAGAGGTATAATGATGCACAAAAACATTGTTCCGGGAGTAAAGATTACCCGCTGGGGTTCTAAAAATCAGTTTTTATAGGGAGAAAATCACTTACAGCTGTTTCTAAAACTTGTTTGTGAAACAAGTGTAATTTATTGTGCTTGAATGCACCACAAATCACCTTTAGTATCACACTGAATGTTGTTCTCAATTCCACAGAAACTCTAACACCCCCTTCAAAATCAACACTGTTCTGATCACGGCCACCCACACAAACTCAAAACTGTTCAGAAATCTTATGCATGAGAACTGTTCTAACTTTGACATTTTGTGTTGTTGTCAAGGCCTTTAAATGGGAATGATTACAGAAAACTGAAAGACCACGACACAGGTGGAAAAGTCACAGCAAAACATGAGCTGCTTTGAAGCACTATATGTCTTTTTGGCTGACTGCCTTATCTTTGTGTGCGCCAGTTTGTAAGATATAAATAAAAGAGGAACAAAGTCATAGCATAGCGTCTTTGAAGTTACGGAAAGTCCCATGTCGTAGGTTGTTTAGTTTCGATAGGAGGAAACTACCATAAGGCTCCACCTCTCCTGGGGGAACTTGATGCATCAGGTGTTACGTCATATAAAGGCAAAGAAAAGAGTAGTTAATAGTGTTAGACGGCATCTTGACTCACACTCTTTTGTAATGAGGCTCTGAAAATCAATGGTTACAGCCACCCACATGGGCTGGCTGTCGTCCTCAGGTCTGAAGCCCCACACACTGACGTTCATGGCCTTGGTCCCCGGCTCAGATGCCAGGCCTGCGAAGAAGAAGGGCTGCTCTGTGAAGTTGTAGGACTTCCAGCACCTGCCCTCATCTGTGGAAAACCTGATGACGGGAAATGGTATAATTTAGAGCACAAACATAATACCCTCCTTCACCAAATCATTACAAAATCTCTGCTCAGTACTTGATAGTCTTGACTTGTTTTTCATGCTGGGCCTCCACGGCTACAATAAGACCCCCAGAGTCCAATATGCTGTAGTGGTGAGGACCCCTCAGTGTCCCCCTCCAGTTATAACCCCCGTCTGAGGAGACAAACACATCTGGGTGCTGTGACGATGACAGGGAGTCACCCACAGTACCTGGAGGAGACAAAGGATTACACTATATATGTATAAAAAGGTAATGAAAATTTAAAAAATTCAAAATAAATACAGCTGCGTGTTTAATTACCATGGGCAATAACCAGACCGATAGCTGTCGGCTCAGACAGAGCCAACATGGGAACGATGCGGTTGTTGCGACTGTGCTCTCCGTGGATATGAAGGTTGCACTGATGGAAAACACACATACAAAATGTTTTAGTGACTTACATGTTTAAAATAATGTTAATATAAGGTTTTTATTTTACATATAATATACTTTCTGGACTTGGTCTCCACACTCCACATTCTCGGGTTTGTTAAGTTGTCTCCAAGTGCCTCCTCTGTTGAAGGAGATGACGGATCTTATACGGCCATCTGCGACATAAAACGTTGTTCAGTATTCTGCTGTTGTACAGGAGTTAGACGGCGAGACACGCAGGTTTGCAGACCCCACCCTACCTTCGTCTAGTTTGTTAGTGAGGTAGACTCCTCTCAGTGAGGTTATGTTGGTGAAATCGCTCTTCCTCTGCCCATCAAACAGGTGGCGCTCCAGTGATTTGGAGAACAAGATGCCGCGGTCATCTGACGTGTACATGGTCCCGAAGAAGGTGTCTGTGGTGGATTACAATGGAAAGAAACAAAGAAGTATTTTAGTCTTGCTACAGTGAGACACAAGGTTGCTGTGCCAAAGTTAGGCATATCTCCAAAGAGAGGGCAAACTGGCTGGCATGTGAGCCAGACAATGGATCTATATTCTGGCATCACTTCCAAGATGGTTGGAAGAATGTCCTCTGTATTTTTTCTTCTGTATTTTCATCTCTGTGTTTTTCTTCTGTTTAAAGGTTGTAATCCAAGACAGGGGCAATACAAACCATGTGAAACAACGCTGGGAAAAAAAGAGTTTAAAAGCTGAAATAATTGAAAACACATGTGGCTGAATGTCTGAGAAAACACAATCGTCCTCAGCCAGTTCCCGGACCTGGAGAGACTTGGAGAAGAACTGGATTTGCTCTTTTTCCACTCAAAGTTTAAACAAACTGACACTCGGCTATGCTGCTTGGGGGGGATGTGTCTGTTCTGGTCTGCAGGGAAGTAGCAAGTTAGAAAGTTTTACTCTCTATCTTGGACATTTTGCCTCCCTAAAGATCTTGCAGCAAATAAAATGCCATTACAAAAAAAAAAAAAAACAGATGACCTACTCCCCATGACTACTCCATAAAGACAGTGGGTTTATGTAACCAATGACACATTTAAATTCCACTGATCGTCACATGACCTATTTATATTACTCAAATTGTTTGCTTTTCTATTTTTCATTCTCTTTTTGCTCACCGTACGTAATATTACAGCAGGTAGTTTAGCATGTTGCAGCCCTGATTCATGGTTATTACACAGAAACCACCACAAATGTTTCCAAGTCACAGCATTAAACATAGACTTTGGAGTAAAAGGGAAGATATCAGCATTATAATATAGTAATAAGCAACTTTGACTACCAAGAATTTTCATGTGCTTTTGAAGCTATCATGAGAAAACTAATACCTGGTTACTATTTTAGTAATTTACAAGTTATTACATTGTTATTACCTCTTTATTAATACACTGTTACCACGTTATTAAAGAGCTGCGATGCTACCAAAGTTCAAAAAGACGAAACCACACCGACATCTAAACCACATAACTTCCTGCTGTAAAGAGGACGTTGTTACTTATGTTTTTCTTACTTTTATTCGAGAAAGCAAAACTACTGAAAGCGGAAGTGAAAGTTCTGCAATCTTCGTCATCAAGAAGATTTCTAATCAGAACAAACCCGACCCCACCGGCACAAGTAGAAGCTCTCGATGATGATTATCTCTGATTTGAATAAGGATGTTGATGTTAATGTTGTGAGAATCAGCACCTGGGAACAGCTGACGCAAACCTTTCAACATCAGCGCGATACCAACAAGTCATCATCAATCATATTTCAAACTGTGTGAAGCTCAAACACGTGTCAGCTAAAGCCATGAAGGACAAGCTCAGGTGAGAGAGACGTGATGGATGTGGTTTACGTTTCCAGTGTGTATATGTGTGTGTGTGTGTGTGTGTGTGTGTGCGTTTGTGTTACACCCTGATCCCAAGATATGTTTGTCAGCTTTTGCAGTGTAAACTAAATCTCCCTCCCTGCAGCCAACAAAAGATAAAGCCCCTCTACCCCCATATCTCCCCTATTTATCGCTGCAGTACAAAAGTCCCATCAGCTAACCCACACAAGCATTAACTGGAGCACATGCCGGGAAAAAAAAAAAAAGGAGAAATAATAAGAATGTGAAACAGAAATACATGTGAAGGAGAAAGAGAGGCTGAATGAGAAGGGACACATTAAAGGTGAAAGAGAGAGAGGGAGAAAGAGAAAGAAACGAACAAAGGCCAGGCAGTTGGTCTTGCATGCACATACACACAGTCAGTATGATGGAATGATTTGTCAGCAATGCCAAGAACTTGTGAAACCAGTCCGACCTTCACCGTTAAGCTTTTCCATTACAACAAAAGAGGCTGAGAGAGGTATAAATTCTGCTACGTCGTCCTCACGACATGAGCGTATAATATGCAAATATGTGTCATGTAGTAGGTTTGTACATGGCATGTTGCTTTGTCCGTTACCTCCGGGGTTATCCACATGCATGAAGAGCATGTCTTCATCCCCATCCAGGATGGAGTAGAACTGCAAACACCCACACACACACACACACACACAAATATCATAGTGAACACATGTGGGTGAGAAACTCTAGAATCGCTATAAATATAAAAAACAGCTTTGTGATGACTAATTTAGTCGCTATCGTAAACCATGTCTAATCGCCGTGAGAGAGAGTGTGTGTGTTTGTGCTGTCAACAAGACAGTGGGTGTGTAAGTGTGTGTGTGTGTGTGTGTGTGTGTGTTTCAACAGAACAGATGTGTGTGCTCAGTTTGTGTCGAAAAAGGAAATGTTGCCATGTTTTTTTTTCTTAAGAAACCGACCTCTCTAACGTCCGAACAACAGAAAACGTGTTAAAGTCAAGTACTTGATGGAAGAGTTGAAAACTTTCCCAACTTAAACTGTTACAGACGCGTGATAATTATGAACATCTGGGTATCGTTTGAATTATCGAACTTAACATCTAAAATTGAGAAATTATTTTACTAAAATCAAGAATGATCTAATTAAAAAGGAGAGTGTGAACAATAAAAAGAGTCTGACTGTTAGTATTTGACAGTTCTTCATACTAATAATAATAATAATGTACGTCATCGACATCTAAAGCACATTGTGGATTGATGCCAAGCTCTCTTATGAGCTGTTAACAGATGTGTGCCTGATTTCAACTTCGAGTTAAATGAGGTAACGATAGTGGCCATTTAAAAAAAGTCAAAAGATTACAACTTTGGTCCTATTTTTGTGATCATAACTAATAAAAATGATGGACAAAATGACCAAAATCAGAAATCAAAAACAAGAAATTCTCTTTTTCATTAGTATTTGAATCTCCTTCTCACCTGCTCAGTGGAGGCAGACGGGAGCAGCGCTTGACTGAAGGTGTCTCCTTGGTCTGATGAGAAATACATGACACGAGGGGATCTCTGGAAGCCAAATAATGCATCACGTTTACGTGACTTTACTTATGAGTATGTTCTCTAGATACTAATATGTCTGGTGTTAATCTCACCGAGTCCTCCATCACAGAAAAGAAGAGGAAGGCTCCGATGTAGCCAAAGCTGAAGATGTCCTCGTGGATTATGGTGAAAGTCATCCCCAGGTCCTTCGTCCTCTTCAGCACCAAATCCCCCCTCTCATCCGCCTCAACTACAGCGACGAGAGGGAGCCATAACACAAGTTAATGATTTAAAAAACACAAAGATCTGGCTGCTTTCACTTTCCCATATTCAAATGCTGTGACACAGGAAGCTTTGGAGAGTACCGTGGTACATTTTTGAGGGGGAAGTTTTTCCTCATCTGGATAAACAATAGACAGAGTCATATCCTGAACAAAATGGGATTTCAGGCTTTGGATATAACATCTTATTTTGAGAAAGTGAGCTTTGATGTGAGGCCAGGAAGTTGCCGACTCTATCCTTGAATCTGTCCTGACCTTTTTTTATTGATTGTCAGACGCATTTTTTTTAGCTGACTAAAAGATAAATCTGTTATCTTAAAAAGTCTGACATCATTTCCTCTGGGACAAAAGCTCAAATCTTCATTTACTCCATGCGTCAGTTACAGTTATAGCATAAACTGGCAAGAGTATGACGCTTTACAGCAGAAAGTGTTTCCCCTTATGGGGTAATAAAGACCTGAAGTGATAAATTTAATTTAATTTAACATGCTTTATAAAAGAAAAACATTGAACCAGACAACAAAACTATATCATAGACTGTTACAGTCTGTCTGGGATTTGAGGTTTGTGTTTAAATAAGTCCTTCCGATCATATTTTTTAAAGCTCTTTGGTGTCATGAAAGTGGGTTTCTTACAGCTTCTTACATGTGTCTACTCGACTGCAGCTGAAGAACAAATTGATACCAGCCCCCCTGATGGAAAGAGGAAGTAAAACAACATGTTACAAAAAACACAAATGTCACAACAACTTCCATATTTTTACAGATAACTTGCATTTATATGAATTACTGTGAAACGAAAAATTTAAGCAAAGCTGTAATGATGCTTCATGACGCAGATTTGGCCTACAGCTTTACAAAAAATGTGTTTCACGCTTTCATTTCGGCACACTGGGATTTTTGTGCATGGTTTTGTATCCTGTTCATTCTCACCACGAGAAAGAATGCACTCCATCATGAACTTTTGTCCACTTAGCGCCAAAGTCCAGTGAGAGCCAAAGGCCGCCCTGCAAGTGAGGAAGAAACAGAGGAATGTTTACCTTTACTTTAAGGTGTGTGCTTGATCTGTGTGTGTGTGTGTGTGTACTGCTAACACTTGTTTTAAACCAGGATATTAACACACAGCAAGGGAGACCACCTTGACCCCGAGAATCAAAGAAACGAAGAAGAAAGAGAAAAGAAAGTGGTTGGCCGCCGCCGCCGTGTGACTCACATCGATGCTGAGAGCCACGAGGTAATCGGGGTTGAGGAAGTGGTACGTGATTGGCTGAGCCAGGTGGAAGGGCAGCTGGATGAACTTAAAGGTCGCGCCGGCATCCGTGGAGGTGAAGATGATGCCGCCTCGGTTGTCCAGCACGGGTACATCTGCTGTCAATATCACCTGTCAATTGAAATCCATTGAAAGCAGACCTGAGATGTAAAGTTGGTGGGGATGATGAAGTTTACAAGAAGGAAATTATTATTACTTAAAGAGTAAAAGGTCAGAAAAAATATCTTTTTAGATTTTCTAACACTGCTCTCAACCTAAATCAAACCTCACAAATATCCCTAAATTCATGACTGAGTAGAAATGATGAAGCAAAGAGCTGAAAAAAAGAAGACGGAGGAAAAAAAAGAATGTCAGCTACAACTTTTATGATCACAGCAGCAAAAAAATTGTCAGTCGTTTTCACACTTTTGTGAAGTAACATCACACACTCCACCGCGTTGTGGGAACACACAACACAGTTCCCCAACTGAAACTCTCACTTACAGAGCTCCCTGGTCCAACGCTTACTCCAAACTCCTCCTTTATGAAGGTGTTGTTGATCCGTTGGGAAATGTCATGGAAGGATTTTCCATAATCCGTGCTGATGAGACAAGGAAAGAATTTTTTTTTTTTAACCATATGTTGGGAGGGTTGGCTGTACTGCTGTATTTCCCTGTAACCAACTCACCTCCGATAAAGTCGTGACGAGCCTCCTTCGAGGAAAGTATCTATTGGGGCACTGAATGTTGACAGCACCAGGACGACCTGTTATGGTTGGAATGTTAACATGGCACTATTATGAAACCCAATTATGAAGGTCCATGTGAGTTATCATTTCAGTTTGTGAGCGTGACAGGGGGGCTTCAACAGGTGTGATGCTGCAGTAATATGAAGATACTCACTCCTGTACCATCGCCCACCCACGTGAGAATCACATAAGAGCCGTCATCGCCGTTAAACCCTGTCTATATGAAAGAGAGAAGAGAGACTCGCTTATGACAGCACTTTACCGCTTCCTGCTCTAAAAATGAGTTTAAATGATAAATATGATGGTCATCACTTTGCAAATGTCATGTAGTGTCATAATCATGCTTAAAATTATGTTTTTTCGTGTCATAAATCATGAAATTTTATTTTGTTTTATGAATTATCTTCTTGCATATTCTAAAATAATGCAAAAAGTCAGATAAAGCAGAAAAGAACATCACTTCTTTTCCTTTGCAAAGTTTTTTTTATGCTCATCTAAAATTCTTTTCATTCTTTTTATGTTTAATAAAAGATTCCAAAGATTGCATGACTCATTTGATGGCCATTACTCATGTAACACACCTCACCTCATGTGTATTGTCATCCAGAACCTTGTGCTCGGTTGGAGTGAGGGGGATCCGACAGGAGGTGAAAGGAGGACCGTGAGAAGGCCTGAGGGTGCCGGAGGAGCCGCTGATATCCCTCCTGGGGCGTGCGCGCCCTTGGCCCTGGCTCTCATCCTGCTGAGTCCGGTGGAAAGTCAGCGTTCTCCCATCGCGGGTTCTACCTTCAGCACCCAGGAGAAGGTACACCCCGACCAAAACCACGAGTCTCCAGATCATATCCGATGCGTAAAAATAAGGGAACCTCACAAAAAAAGTACCAGTGACCGAAATGCCTGCCTATACTGACTGTTAATAGTTTTGCGCTGTAAAGGCAAGTCGTGGGTGGGACGTGCATGGACGGGTCATTAACATAAAAAGTGCTGTGTGAGGTGGTGCGTCCTGCGCCAGCAGGTGTTTCTGCCCGCATCCAGGTGACCTGAGCTGCTGGGAGGATCTACATTTCAAGTGTGTTTGATGGAGTCATTTGCAACCAATGCAAGAAAGAGAAAGCTTAAGAGGAAGCTTAATTAGTGATGCGTTTGAAGTTGTTAAAAGTATTGGAATTTCGAAAGACAGGGGGGAAAAAAGCGTAATAGCCGAAATTGAGAAAGATTTGGTAATAGAAGGAGGCGTGAATGCAGCATACCAGCATGCTTTTTTCTTGTTTGATTTGTAGTAGGCAAAGCTGAACGCAAGAGGACGTCACGTATTCACCAATAATGCTTCCACCTGAGTGACAGTCTTGCTGTAAGTCAGGTACCCAAGCGCCAAGTGTTTGCGCTTTTACGCACGGATAAAAAATATGGTTATTTTTCCTGCAGTGCAGTTGGGATATCTTTCACCTCTGTCCATGGAAGAAGAAAAACAAATATGCTACATGATTGTATAGCCACTTCCCACTTAGTCACAAGAGGACGCAGGAGACATGAGCTGAGTCACGGATGATGTTTTGCCACAGGCTGATCAACTGTGACAGTTTTATGCATTTATGCTTACTACATGAAACCGCATGACGATTCCATGTCTTTATTAGTTCAGAAACGTGTGCCATAATACAGTAATAAGTTGTATAAGAGATGTTAACTCGTTTTATAAATGTCTAGGAGGAAGAGGAAGAGCCTCACACCACATTTATGTTTTTGTCTTTCAGCTCATTTTAATCTTAAGTGTTTCATTTGTGAAATAATCCATCCAAATCTTAAAGACAAGAGCATTTAAGCAGCCTCTTTGTTATGTTGGTTTCGTGTTGGTTAGAATCAAAGGAACCACACATAAAATAAGAAGAGAGCAGAGTAGAAAAGTGCTACTTTTTTTAAGGACTTAGGTAAAAGCATTAACATTATGGTCTGATTATGACTCATCTCTGACTGTGTTGGTCTGTGGGTACGTGCAAATCTTACAACTGTGACCTTTGATTATGAAAAAGATTCATAGTAAGCATTTAACTCATAGGGGAAAGAGAGACGACGGAACAAAGCACAAAGACTTTTTAGAAAGTCTACTGGGGACGGCATAAAGAGCTTGTTTGTTTGGGAGGCAGAACTCCAAAACAGGCTCTAAAACCCAAAGCCCTTAAAGAGATGTGGGTCAAACTCAAATAATCCTACACTTACCCATAATACCCTCAGTTTGTAACAGGTTTCTGGTTTCTTATGAAATATTTTCCATGGATCTCATAGGTAATAGGTAATCCTGCCAATAGAGGCTTTGGATCAGAAAACCCTTTTGCATGTCCTTAAACAACCCAGCTTTTAGACTGGGGACCAAAACAGGACACTTACTAAATAATAAAGTCATTTATTAACAACAAATTAACCAACATAAAGAAAACAGCAAAAGCAAGCACGAGGACTGTTGCGAAAGACGCCAACAATGGCGTGATTTTGTCAGTTTCGGAAAGAACATGTTGCTTTTTCTACGACGAGCAGATATGAAGCAACTTTAGGCAATCATCTGTGCCACGTTGCATGTGATAATAAAAGGGGAAATTACGAATCACATTGTTGGTTTAAACTGTACTGAAACAACAAGAGTACATGTTGGTGCTTTCAGTCAGCAGTCAAAGCAGCTCCAACCCTCTTGAGTAAATAATGATTCATAGGCCCGCAAGGAAGATTTTGTTCAGGTTTCGTTTGCACACCTCTACCTGGCGTGCAGTTTGCTTACCCTTTTGCCATTTCACCAGCTTACGAGAAAGAAAAATATGTGCGTCTGATGAGAAAAATGAGACAGAACCACGCTAACCAAACCAAAACAATTATCTAAAATGAAGTTAGATTGCTCCACAGAGCCTGAGGTCGCTAACAGCCACTCATCTGAAGAGAGAGATGGGTGTCTGTCTCCCGGAGACATTGGGCTGTGTTGGAACCCGTCTCGGGTATTTCTTAATCTTTTTGACGTATCAAATGTGAAATCTGGCAAATACAAAATAAACCTGACACGACTTGACAAGTTTGTTGTGAAAGGATCATGTCTTAACCTTGTTTTTACTGTATGTTTTAAAGTGAAGTTCCTTTCAGGTCAGTATTTGAAGACATAAAAAGGTTAAAATATTCCGAAGAGCACTTGTGCAACAATGTGAAGCTCCAATGAATCGACCTTCAAGTTCCTGAATCATTGCTGGAATGATTGTGATTTCATGTAACATTTAATGAGTCAGCCCGGCTGTAAACTTCCCCGCAACAGGCAGCTTCGCTTAATGGGAAGAGGCTGAAGTAGATTTATTCATTGGAACATGAATCCTTTTATTTTAAAAAAAGCAAAATCAAAATTACACACATTGAATGCTCAGTTTTAGTGCAAATTATTGATCAGTAGTGCAGTCCTGTAACATTTCTGTTCAGATCTATAGATGCTCTAACACAGACTAGCAGCTACAGTGTTTGACAGCAGATGGTACACAGTGCGGCAAACTAGTCGGGTCCATTTAGGAATGGAAACAGTACAATTAATCTCACAGTCTGTTGATCCATTGCCACAGTATTCGGCATGTCTGCCCAGCTGCCATCTTTCTTTCTTTTTTTTTCTCCTCTTCCATAAATCGTGACCCAGCATGTCTCCCCTCATGAGCCGACGTTTTTAGTCACAGACGATCCTCTCTGGTGTTCGCACGGGCAAACCGATGTCCGTGTCTTTTCCTGTTGTTCCAGTTCCCGAATGTAGTTACGGTCCACCTGTACAAACATCAGACCACCAAAGGAGTCCACTATTTCAAAGAGGACTGCAAGGACGCTCAACGCCGTTCCAATAAAATACAGTTTAAGGACTGCTGCCACCATGGTTCCCGAGGTCAAAGGACAACAGGCTGCAAAAGAAGAAGAACATGGATCAGTTTTAAAAAGGTTATTTTTAGAGATGACGAACATGGATCAGTTTTAAAAAGGTTATTTTTAGAGATGACATGTTTAGATAGACAGTCAGATTTAACTCTACTTTGATAAATAGTTCAATATAACTCTGGTCATATAGTCAGATTTAACTCTTGAGGTTAAAGGACAACTGTCTGCAAAAGAAAGTGATCCGTTTTAAAGGTTATTTAGGACTCGTCAGGATAGTTTTAAGGTGATTTACTTAAGTTTCAGTTTTAGTATACCTCTAGTTTGATGAATAGTTACATTTAACTACAGATAGATACAAAAGTTTGGTTTAAGCTCGGATAAAAGATGCTTAAAATGAACTGTAGACAGTCAGATTTAACTCTAGTTAGATGAATAGTTAAACTTTAAACTCATTTAGTCAGATTCCCGCTTCAAAAGCAACAATTGGCTGCAAAAGAGTGATCGGTTTTAAA
Source organism: Larimichthys crocea (assembly GCF_000972845.2). Taxonomy (NCBI): domain Eukaryota; kingdom Metazoa; phylum Chordata; class Actinopteri; family Sciaenidae; genus Larimichthys; species Larimichthys crocea. The sequence continues at coordinate 142,983 of NC_040030.1, read as the reverse complement.
GATTATTTGTAGTTAGGGTTTGTGATGTTGGTGTTTTATGGTGATTTTTTAAAGATCTGTGTGTTTCAAACCCTAAATAGACTGTGGGGCTTAACTATAGTTTAACTAAACTAAAATCCATCAAGTTGTAGAGTTAGATTTAACCTCACATAGTCAGATTTACCTCCAGGTGACAGTTTTAAACATCTGTCCCACATCTTCATGTTGGATTAATTATTTCACCGCATGAATGTGGTTGTTGGATTCAGTGTTAATTAATACAGAGTGTGTACAAGGAAGCTACACGGTTACACAGCGCATGAACAGGAAGGACGGAGCTGTTGGTGCATTGTCTAATCGATTATCGATTATCGCAAAAAAACAATCAAACAAGAGCTTATTTGACGTTTGAATTTTGATGCAAGACTCCTTCAAATCTTCAGCAAAGATGAAGCCTACACGACTATCTCCATTTGAAGACACTCTTCCTCTTCCACAATGAAAGTCACCGATCACAATGGTCGTTTCTATTTTCTGTAGCCTATTATATGTTTTGCATTTTTTTTCTGTGTTGTTAAAGACTTAAAACTTAAAACATGGCACACATGCGTTTGAAGAAACGATCCTGCAGGGAATCAGCTCAAACAGCGTCAGAGCACATGGCTTTAAAAACGACCAAACAAGAGACCACACGGCGAGAATAAGCTTTAAAAAACTAAAATAATTGGCTGGTTATTATATAACAAGCGATAAAAACAAATGCACGGTGTTTAACTCACCGATTCCACTTAAATCCGATGTATTTCTCTTTAGTATCCGCGGAGGTTGAAGTCTCGTTTCCAGCGACAAACCACCTCCGAGCCTCGCTGATGTTTCTCTGTAAGTAATTAGTTTCCTCCTCGTACTGGTTTAGAAAGTCTTCATCCCACTGAAGCCGTAAACCACACAGCTGCTGCCTGCCTGCCTCTGTGTGTCTGTGTCTGTGTGTGTGCGCAACAGTGAGCTGAATTATAATGCGTAAACGTGACATCACCTTATAAGCAGCTATTTCCTGAATCTGTGCACACACCGAGGGTTTCCATAGGCTAATTGCATACTCAAATAGTTACATAAGCCTGACATATTTTTAATATTTGTTCATATTTTTTTGTGTGCATTATATTTATTCATTTATATTTCCTGTGGATTTTCCTGTTTAATGCACAGCCAGCCATATTAAACATTTACTTATAGGTTGGGTCCATAAAAAGTCACTTTTTAAAGGTGCAGTGTTGAGGATTAAGAGGCGTTCAAGGACAGTATAGAGAACAGATGTCAACTACCCAAATCAACAATGGCATAAACTTTCAGCTTCTGTTTTGAAGCTTAAAAATATGCGATAAACATGTTTATTTCTGCTGTGCAGTTGGACATTTGAACATGGGGACTTATGGAGACTGACTCGTTCTGTAGCCAGCTTCGAGTGGCCGTTTCTGCATTGGCCTCTGTTCACATCCACGGATGTTGCAGCTTGAGTACAACATGACGTGACTCTATTCTTGGGTGATTATACACCGATGAAAACATATTTATGCATATTTCTGCCCTAAATATATATCTAAAAATATATCAAATACCCGGCATGTAGGCTATTAGTTGAAATGCAAACATACTCTGGTGACCAGTTGACATTTTGACCTGATGACATATTGTTATTAATCCTACTGCTAAAATGTCGCCTTTGCTCTGAGTAAGAGTCTGGTGCTTAAATGTCGCCTTTGCTCTGAGTAAGAGTCTGGTGCGTATTAAGACTAGTCTCAAAAATGACAAATATCTGGGTGTGGAGTTAAAAAGAAGTGATTTGAGTGAGCCAGATATCTGGATCCTGCTTCTCATTTCTGTTTGTTGCCAGAAGCTTGAGGTTACATTGAAAGCCACAAGCACAACACACCGAAACTCTGACATTGGCAGTCTAGTTGCATTGTTGGTAACATAGGCACCACATCTTGATCAAGAAAAGATGAATTCATAGAAATTCATTTCGTCCTGAGGCAAACATGAATGTCTGAACAATATTTAACGACAATATGTCCAATAGTTGTTGAGATATTTCACCTAAAACCGCAAAAGTCACTTTATTTATCTTTATTTATAGCAATCCATCCAATAATTGTTGAGATATTTCTGACTTGCAAAACCAACATTGCTTTCCCTAATAACCCACTGCTAGTGTAGCTAAAGGCATGGTTTACATCTGGCTCTGGGAGTTCCTGGCACGACTGCTGGATGTGATAATGTAAAGCAATGTTCTTGTCAGTTAGCCCCAATTGAAAATCATGTTGCCTACAGCCAAGAGGATTGATAGCTCAGACATGTTTTCATTTCCATATTTGGGATTTGGCCACAAGACAGTAGGGTCTTTGTTTTCCTGGTTGGGGTAATGAAGATTGTATGAACTTGTATAAACTTGTTCGAGGCCCTTCTGTAAACAGATTTTAGGGATTTCCGGTTTAATCAGGAGCCAAGCTGGAGATTCCACACTTTCCCCGTGAAAAATCCCCCCACTTAGAGGAATGAGTAGAACAAAATACCAGCGCTGTTGTCTGTCATATATCAGTCATCATGATTTCACTCCCCCTGAGGCCATTTTAAAGGAACATCCCGCTGAGGCACGAGTACAGTTCACTGAGAGGATTGTAGCACAGATGTAGGGCTAACTCTTAAAAGAAACATTTGATATGTAAGTACACATTTGAAATTGTCTGAACTTTTAAGGCAACATGATTGTAAGATATGAGTCAAAACTGTCATTTCTTTCTCAGCGTTGGCTGGATCTTACAAGAGAAAATTAAGTCATGACTTCCTGTTAGTGTTGCGAAATCAGCCGTACAGCTGGGACTTGAACCTGAAACTAATTTCTTCTATGACAGGCAGACAAAAGGTCGGATTACTCATCCACTCTCAGACTCTCCCGGTTTCATCAGAGACACTTTTAATTGTACTACTGTATAAACACTGAAGCAGACAAATAATGAGAGAAAGCACAAGACTGACTCAGAATAAGCAGATGGTGAAATGTCATGTATGAACATTTACTACTGTACTCCCTGTACTTTACTGTTGCAGCTTTAGTTACTTGTTACAAATGTAGATATTTGAGAACAAAATGTAAAAAGAGCTCATACAAAGTTGCAGTTCTGGACAAAATAGTCAGAAATTAGCTTTACCTACAACTAACTACAACGCTAAAATGTACCGCTTTTACATTAATGCATGAGTCAGATCAATCTAATGATATAATATATAATAGTACAACAGTCTAAGGGACTTGAATCTTGTGCTTGAAGTACATTCTTCTGGTAATAGTTTGAGTAACATTTTCTATGCAGGACCTCGACTTGTAATAGTATTTTTGCAGTGTGGTACAAGTACCTTTGTATATAAGTAAAGGAACTAAACTTGTACGTGGTAGTCACTTTTTGTGTGTGTGTGTGTTTCACAGTTGCTGTCAAAAGAATTGGAAACAGATTCTGATTTTCCTTCTCCAGTAAGGAAACCGCAACTAAAAAAACATTCTTAGTCAGGAAATGATAAAGGCGTTTGTGGCAATAAATCATTGAATCCACTAGATGTCAGTGTATGACAGCACTGACAGAACACTAGCTCACATGGCTTCAAGCTTGTAAATACAAATTTTTACTAGGAGGTAAAATTCAACACACAAAACAACAGAATACCCTTTTTTTTTACTGACGCATTTACTCTTATATTATATTAGACAGTATCAGTATAGGGATACTCTGAGAAGACAGGAAAAGCACAGATATTACCAATAACATTATCTATGGCTTTGTTGTATTCTTGTGTCCCAGTAAGCCATGACAACATTTACAAACGAAAGCAGCCAAATGGAATTCAGCCACCTTTAATTATTATCATCTACACCTGTGCATTTCCTGCTGTAACACGTCACACACTGTGAAATGAACTTATACTATGGTACCATATCATTGTACTTTTAATAGGCATGTTGACAAACAGAATTCATAGATTTTTATTATTTTTTTAAATTTAAATTACAATTACTGGTCTGTGCTGTGACGTCTAGCCTCCAAAACAATTAGAGCCCTAGACTAAACCAAAAGACTACCACAGCAAGCCGGGCTTACTAACTGTCTGGATAGTGCCAATTTATGAAAGAGAAACTACAGTGGTTGTAAAAACAGGAAAGGCACTATCAAGAGCCAGCGTTTTAGATGTGTGCTACTGTAGAAACGTGGCGGTTTAACTATCAGACTCCGTAGAAGAGAGCTTGCAGTGTCTGTGGATATAAAAAGGCTTAATGTAAGATCACAGAAACACAACAGTCTTAGGTGATTATACACTGATGGAAAGATGGATAGTTAGACATTGCAGAGTTGTTGTGTTGAATCACATTAGATTGTACAAGTGTACCTAAAGAAGAAGCCGGTGAATGATGGTGTATGATCCCCCTGTTTGTCATTCAGTTTGGCTAATTTAGTCTTTAAGCTCAGTTTCAGTCACTCTCCTCCTCTGCACTTCACTATTCTGAGTCTAGTTCTGTTTTGTTCACCTTTTCTGAGCCCAATTTAGTCAATAATCCCTTTTGCTTTTGTTGTTGCTCATTTTGGGGGGAAACAAAAATCTACCTTTATGAAATCTGAAACCTGCATTATTGTCTTGCTGCTTGGCATTCCTGATACATCCATTTACATGCGTTCGAATCAGCTCTGGCATTATTTGCAAATATTCTAGCCATGTTTTCATTCATTGTTGAAGTGAACATAGATTTGATAATGTGGTTGAAGTAGTAGGAGGTCGGGTCAAACTGACTTTTAGTCCGAAAACATTAACAGAACTGGACGGCATTACCTCATTAGACCCTTCTCTCCCCCGGTTAAACTTTCTAACTCCTCATTCTGGCTGGAATACCAACTTGGCAAAGTGTGTAACTGCTCCAGATCCATACACTCTGCGGGGCCTGGGTTCACTGCATGTCAATAGGTTTGAGTAATTTGATTAATTGCACAGCTAAGAGAACTCCTGCATTGCTAATTATGCCTTGTGCCAGAATCCAGTTTGAAGACATTCATTTCATTTGCATTTATTCGGTTTAATTAATTACCACAGGCACTGGTGTCCTGTTTTGTCCAGCCTTTAGTGGCATGCTTTGTACCTTAATGGTGAATGTGTATTTGACAGGGTATGCAAACCGGAGGGTGGTAGGTGGTGATGACCAAACTTAAATTCTTGTTTCAGGGCTGTTTTTATTACTCCTATAGACTCTTGCTATAGAACTAGTTTCACAGTCTGCATACTTTAATTGATCTTGATGTGTTTTACTGGTTCTACTACTACTACCTTTGTTCTGGCTTTGTGGAAGTAGGGTGTCAAATGTTGCTGTAATTGTCAAGTCCTCTGAGAAAAAATTGTGTTTTTGGATCATATGTTAAAAAAAAAAGGTTAAAAGTATAAGACCAGAAGTCCAGAATGTTGCAAAGCTTCCCGTGAGTCCTAATTTATAGTGTAGTGTAATGCTTAAAAAGAGGCCTGTGATGTATTAAAGTAGTGTTACGTGAAATTAACTCTACTGTAAATTTGCATCATCTGATGGATGATGTCTTTAGTGGCCAGTCATTAACACACACACACATACACACAAGGAGTCCTCTTACATTAGAAATGGTTACCCTTGTGTTACATCTTATGACTCTGATTTGTCTCAGCCACTCAATGAGTATCCACACTGTGCACATGACGTTCATTACGGTAAATGTAATCGAATGAGAGGAGGAAGCGTGCATAACCTGAGGACACGCACGTGAAATCAATGCCATAGATGACATGATTTTAAGGTGCTACAGCAGCAACTGTCTACACGCATCTCACCAATCCATTCAGATTATAAATGTGTGTGTTCTTGATACTAAAATAAAAAAAAAAATTAAAAAAAATCCTGATCTGTTATCTTCAGTGTGTGGGTGTGGGGTTTCCGTTACCATGTGTTAATGATGAGCTGTAAGTGGGGAACTTACTAGAGCCTCGGATGGCAGGCTAAGAGGATTTTCCATCTTAACGTCTCACCAACTGTCACAAACAGTCAGTCACCTGGAGGTGATCCCTTTGAGAAGAGTGACAGCCCACATGATGTGTGGAGGGAAATCCTTTCCACTCGTTGCAAAAGTTTCACACAAAATAAGAAAATTCAGCACATTGCATACACTAAAGAAACGAGTTAACATCCCGATGTCAAAAACAAGATTGCAGACTCTCATTTTAAAATGTTCTGATTATGTAACAGCCTGGCACTTTGGTGCAAGCTTCTCTCAGCAGCTTCAACGTACAAATACGTGCTGTGTTAGATTGCGGCTTCAACCTTGGCCTCTGACTTTCTTCTTCTTTTTTTTTTTTTTAGGAAATGGAGTGCTTGCACCAGAGTTTATTTTCATTTCATTGGATGTTGTTTGGCTCCGGTTTTACTCAGCTATGCGACAGAAACCCAACATTTTCTGCAAGGCTTGCACAAAGCATAGGAGGCCAAACAAATCGTAACCCCTGCATCCTGGTGTGAGGGGAGCTAAATTTATCATTCAAGTCCAGACTTATAACACATTTCCATAAATGCTTTGTGTGCTGTATGTGTTTGGTTTTTAGTTAGAAGCACGCTGAGACAGATAAACACACCGCAGCGATGATGTTACTGTACAAATGTGCTGTTCCCTTCGCAAAGCTCGTCTCCTGTCCTGTTCATTCTAATTCTGAAATCCTCTTTGTGTGAAAGCGCTGTGGTGCCACTGATAGAAAGCGGGATTAAGACATAGAGAGCACTCAGCAGGACAGTGCCACTCGCTCCATTCAACTCGCAGAGAAAAAACGCTCAGGGGCAATGACTGCTTTATCCCACGTATAAGTACAGTACGGGACTGTGCTGTGCTCTGTCTACCCTGTGCCTTCATGACAGGAATATCTCCAGGAACATTTCAAAGACATCAGCACAACGGCCTCTCCACAACAACGCTCTTCTGCTGGCATCATTTCCACGGCGACACCCTCTCAGTGGGAGAATCTCCTAGGTGACGCCCTCTATTGACACGCCTAGAGGTGGCTGGTGCCTTTTTGTAGGCAGGTGCATCCTGAGCAGGGGCAGACGGAGTAGCCTGACACTGGCAGGTTTTTTTTTCTGTTTGGGAACACCTGGAGGGCACCGTTGGAGTTAAAAGAGCAGACACAGGAATTCAGATAAGAATATTTAGAGACAAATGAAGAGTTTGCATTTGTTTTGAAATTTGTAACTTTTAACCAAACTTGGGTTATGAAGTTCATCCAAAATCAGGGTTTCCAGAAACCTCCTCTTTGGACCCTGATGTAACCAGCACCTGTTTGGATATTTTCACTGACTTAAAAGCAAGCAACTGTTGAGAAGCTGCACAGCAGTGCAAAAGGGCCACTGGATTTTTTTTAGAGACTGACCTTGGACGGACCATGGAGGGGTATGGTTATGAGCACTTTGGTGCAGATGGTGCGAAGGAGAGCCAGCAGGTGGATTATCGGAGAATTGTGGGAGACACTCAGCCTCCACGTACAAGTGTTTCATTTCGGGAAGGTGAACATTATGTCCGGCAAACCTCACATGGACATGAAACTGCAGCCCAAAGATACAGCGCCACACGCATCCAAGCTGGTCTAGGCCCAGAGAGGTGAGTTGCTGGGGAAGTATATGGACAACGAGCCACCTTTAGGTATAACTCAAGCATAGTATTTAAATCAAAAGACATCTGTTTGTTCTACTATCGTCACAGATTGTATCAGGAATTGGTTTTGTAGCCATTTGTCTGCTTCAGGATTAACTTCTGACCAGCAAGTGTCAGAGTTCTTGAGAAATTGAAGACTGAGATTCAGTTTTCCCTCAAGTACAAAAGCAAGAACGCTTGCCAGCTTACACTGGCTTCACCTTCATAAGGCTGCACATGTAAATCAACTTCATGACCACGGGTCAGTTTACACATCCACACACACACTTACATTTAGATCAGTTTGCAAATGCCCATGAGGTTGAATCCCATGCTTTGAAAGATACACTCCATTTTGGAGTTGTTTGAAGGCTCCGTGGATCAAACTTTTGAACTCATGAACAGATGCTAAAACCACAAAACGAGGTTTGTTTTGAGTCGTTGTCAGGTGCTATTTTTAACGAGGCCCTTGTGCCCCCCTCGTGCGCGCACCGACAAACCTTCAGTGCAACATCAAGGCAGGAATGAGCAGCATGCTGCGGGGAGGATAAACAAGGCTTGGATCAAGTGCTCAGAATAGCTGCAGTGCATAAAAGAACCACTGACCCATATCTGCAATGACCCATATTTAATTTGACACAAACACAGAGTGGGAAAACAGACCCCCCCGCCCCCCCGAGTCACTTCAGCAGACATATCCAGGAACCTAAGATTAATATAGAACAAGAGAGGATAGTGAAGCACATTGGGTTACAGGGAAGACCACATGGTTCTCTATTGTACTCAATATCTTAACTGTAATGTAATCTCTGCAAGACATAATCAATATGCAACACAATACAATATCACACAAAAGTTCTGCATCTCTAGGTTCACTTGCCGGTGGCAAATTTCCACTCTGAATCATAATCCCTAACTTCTGACGGAGGGATATGCAGTTGTTTCATTATGCCATCTTTAATAGCCCCATTACAAATCCAAGATATTATGCAGGATTATTTGACTATTGTGCTTGAAGCAAGGCCTTAAATGTAGAGAAACTCTTAAGTTATGTCCTTCCTTTGAATGCATCATGCTCGCAGGCCATTATGTTGAAATATTCCTGGATTTAGAGTGTGTGTTATGTAACACTGACACTTTGGGGCTAGATTCTCTCAGCAGCGTCATACAAGCACATGCCAGTATAGCCACTTCTGCACTACAGAGACAGTGAATTTGAGCCACATCAAGATTTTGTGCTCCTTTACATAACAATAGGGACTGATATGTGAGAAGCTGCCACAGGAGACATTTCCTGAAGTCAACCTAAGCTACGGTCCGTTACATGCGGCTTCCTCTCCGCGCTCCTTTGCAACTGATCATGTGAATAAAATGTGGTCGCTGCCTCCTTTTCAGTACACTTAATTCAGTTTCAGTTGATTAACATGTGACCGAAATTCAGACAAAGCTGCCTAAATGCAACGTGACGTGTCTCTGAGTTGAGGAACATTAAGGCATGAAAGTTTGTATTTTAGGAAGGTAATAAATTCACCAACATGTATTTGACAATAGGTTTGAGTGAGCTGTTCAGCCACATGACTCCCTACTGAAAAGGGGTAAAGGTAATGCATGTGCACTGTCAAGGAATGCCATTCAACCATGTGCATCTAACTCTGCTAAACACTGTATCCGCACTGTTACACATGTTCAACAAACAATATGTGAGGATGTATTCCAATAATATTTTGCTCTGACTTTGTCGGTACACTAACCACCCCTAGATTTGATCAACACTACAAAAAATAAAAGGCTAAAAGACTAAAGCACAACAGTTTAGATCCTTTTACTTTGGCATATCTAGCAAATAAAAGAGTGTAAAAGCCCTTTTTACATGGATTTTACCTGAAATACAACCACACACACACACACACACACACACACACACACACACACACACACACACACACACAAAGGGCTCATATGCAAATGGGATGACAGTGCTAGTATTTCATAATAATATATGTAGATTTTTAATCCCAGTAATCGAGGATAAAGATGTTTAGTGGAATATAGTTGCTTTAAAGGTTAAAGGACATGCCATTCAAACCATGTACTCTGCCTAAACACTGCACTGTTAGGTGTGCTCAGCAAACAACACATGAGGATGTATTGCAATAATATTTTTGCTCCGAATCTTTCAGTACACCAACAAACCCCAAATTTTATGAACAATACAAAAAAAAAGTATAAATAGACTTAAAAGTGTAAGAGAAGGAAGGATATGTAGCTATATCTGTGCGAAATATTGCACAGTTCACTGTTACTACTGGTCCTATTTAACTGTTATTTATTTCAAAACTAAATTATCTCATATCTCACTGTTACCTGACTGCTACTTGTTTTTGATTTTTTACTGTTACTGGTTCTATTTAACTGTTATTTATACATGTGTATATAGTGTGTATATATTGTTTAATATAGGATATTGTATAGGGTATATTGTTAAGGTTTTGTTTTCCTGCTATCACTAACCGTTTGGGAGCTGCGGTAACAAAAAACAATAAAGTACACTTTCTGATTCTGATATACAATAATAAAAAATAAAATACCTAAATGTGCATCCTTAATCAGAGAATGAGTCAACAAAAGTTGCCTTTTATACGTCCACACCCAAATATCTACCCTTATTTCAGTATGGTTGCACATACTGTTGGTTGAATATATGACAATGCAAAAATGTTATAATATAATATATGTGCATTTTTTTAAGGAGTGCAGTGGAGTCTGCAGTGGAGGTGGCTTTGCTTGTGACAAACCAGTTTGCCAGCATTTCTCTAGTGAAACTTCCTCATCAATGACTCCAGCCACACACTTTCTTTTTTTTTAACCCCTTTGGCACCACACTTCTGGTCCTCTTATCCCCCCCTCTCCCCGGTGACACCACATGCAGCAGGATCAGGATCTGGATCTGGATCCATGGGGGTTAAACACGCCTCTGTGAGGAGAGAGGGGATGTGACGCTGCTGCCGCCGCTATAGTACATAACAGCAACACGCACTTGTCTGTCTGCTGCTGCGACAGGCAATCACTTCTGATTCAGTTTGCTAAGACCTTATTTTATTTTTTTATTTTTTACATCTCGGAGCCACCGCTTCTTTTTCGAGTTTGCTCTTCAAGGTAGAAGGAATTTGTTCTTGTTTCTTTATTTATTTCTGATTTGTTGTAGCTTCACAGCTGGAAAGTTGCATCCCTTCCGGTCAACGTGGGCATCTGCTCCCCCCTGTTTTTTTAAGGTAGCTAGCTAACGTTACTCGGTCTAGGGAAGGAAAAAGGTGTTGGGACTTCATTGATATATTTAAAAAAAGCTGGCTACATGTTTAATGGTTAAGCTTTTGCTTTGAAGCCTCAGGTGCGTTTATTTTTACCCCCTCTAGGTGCATGCACGCTAATGCTAAATGCTAGCGGTCTCTGCTTTCCCCACATGTCTGGTAGTCTAACGCAGACTGGACACAGCTCATGTCCGCTTAAAGTTCACCCTATGCGGACACATTAGTGGATTATTAACGCATCTGCACTTCAGTCTGGTCGTCGTTTAATGTTATTGTAGCATTAATGTCTATTTTATTAATACCTATCCTTATTTAAGGGTGTTTCTAATGAGCTAACGTCCGCGACATCATGTGTAACTTGTATCAGACGCATTAAATTAGGAAAAAAAACAAATTCCCATGTGTTAAATATGTGAATAACTGTTTTTTATTTATTTAATAATCAACAGCTGGCTGTTTTTATAACGATTAACAGCTAACGGTTTGCTAATTTAACGGTTGGCAGTTAACTGAATTAGTTGTCATGGCGACTGCGTAAAAATATATTATGTGTGTGTGTGTTGTGGTTAAATTTAAAAATGTATTCCCCTTTAAACTTGTTAAACTGTAAAAACTTTAAATGTACCCATATGGTACACACTCCCTAAATATGCTGCTGATAATATTTAGATATTGTCATATCATGCACGAACAGGCTTGTTGGCTGGCGACTCCGAGTTACGCCTGAACGCAGCACCAGACTCCCCTTTAAAACTCAACTAAAATAATTTTATTTCTGTTATTAGAAAGGTTTTGTATAAACTATAGCACTGGTTTTAAGCTCATAGTGTATATAAAGAGCTACTCCTGAATTCGGCTTATATTAAACCCTCAAAACATGATCAATATATGAACATTTTTAGCTTTTTACGCACTATATTCCCCCTAAAATGCGTCTGGTTTGGCTAGAAATGTGAACCAATTTTTCCACTCGTGGTTAACAAGGTATGGTGATGGGTGCGCGGATGTTAACGTGGCTACAGTGATGTAATTAGATATTGTCATATCATGCACGAACAGGCTTGTTGGCGAAAGTCCGAGTTACGCCTGAACGCAGCACCAGACTCCCCTTTAAAACTCAACTAAAATAAGGTTATCTCTGTTATTAGAAAGGTTTTGTATAAACTACAGCATATTTTCACCTCATGGTGTATATAAAGAGCTTCTCCTAAATTCGGCTTATATTAAACCCTCAAAACGTGAGTTATTATGTTTAAATTTGAGCTTTTTACGCAGTATATTCCCCCTAAAATGCGTCTGGTTTGTCTGGAAATGTGAACCAATGTTTTCACTCGTGGTTAACAAGGTATGGTGATGGCTGCGTGGATGCTAACGTGGCTAAAGTGATGTAACACCAGCATGACTGCGTTGCAGCCTCGCTGTATAAACAAAGATGTCTGAATGTAGCATATTTTGTTTACGTGGTGGTGTGCGCAGCTAGTGTTTGCTACGTACTGCTGGTCACCAGGCTGGTAAATACACTTAAACAGCCAAGACATTTTTATGGAGAATATTTTTAATATGCGTCTGCATTACAGGCATCCCTCGTTTTAACAGCGTGCAGCTGTAGTGGCACAGTTAATATGTTAGTGGGTCACCCGGCCATGGTTTGCTTCACACGCGGTTGTGTGTGGGACTGCTGCACTGTTATGGCTTATGCACTGTTTTTCTTTTTTTTTTATGCATCTTAAATTATGCTTTTTAATATTTTTGTAATGCATAGACAACAAAATCTCTCCTAGTGCATAAAACCACATGATTCATACAGTCATGTGTTGGTGTTTCTTCCAGTTTATGTATGTTTAATTACATAAAATTTAGATGTTTGTTTCCATGTTTTTGTTTTTGCATCTTGCACCTGCAGCACAGGCGCACTAACCTCCCTGCAACCAGCCGGGGGAAATGTTGATGTTGCTATGGTTATGTCTTCCTGTGAGAAGGTCACCAAAGCTCTGCCTGCAGAGTGGATGTCTTGTGTTCTCGTAGAGCATCCTTCTGCCTTTTTTTTAAATCAGAGTCCTGCACAGTTGATTGAAGTTTCCCCTCCTGTTTCTCATTTTGCAGCATGGCGGATTACCTAATCAGCGGTGGCACAGGCTATGTCCCTGAAGACGGACTCTCGGCTCAGCAGCTCTTCTCGATTGGAGATGGCCTTACATACAAGTGAGTTGAATCCCCAGACTTTGCTTTTTTCTCTTCTTCTGAAAATCTTTAGTTAAGTAATGAAATTCATTCAAAGTAAGGTCTCCTAATTTTTTATTTTTTTAAAACCTCACCTTCCGCGCAATGGTGGGTGAAGTGTAAACGCAGCAGTTCTTTGTAATGGCCAACACATTTTGAACCAGCAGATCTGACCAACAGTGCGTTGTCTCCGATGGTCATACGGCTGAAGAGCTATGCTCTAAAGGAGATGGGTTGACTTACAAGTGAGTAAAACAGTCCTCTTCAAAACTGTTTTGAAATTGTGCTGTTACGAATCCTCTGTCTATACGAATAGTGAAATCATAAAAGGGAGAAGCAAATGACTGTCCTTCTCATGCAGCTTTACTTTGACTGAATCAAACCATGCCAAAATATCAATCCGGTTGTCGATGAAAGTGCATGTATGCTGAGTGTAAACGAAGGGCTTGTTGGCAACGCTCAACCTGATCTTAGTCATGGGGATCCAATTTGCTTCCTGTGGACATAACTGCATTATTAACTTGAACTAACCATCGAAGTGCACGACCTGTCCTGTCAATGCAACACGCGTGACAGAACAGCTCGCCACTTTCTCACCCAAAACTAGTAGCGATCAAGTCACGTCAACTCCTCAATTGGCTCTGGTAAGCATTCTCGTGACAAACGGGAATCCATTCATGAACTTCATGATTGTCTTCCCTAATCCATGTAGTGACCCTTTTTTATTTTCTTAGTCATAAATGGCATAAGCAAAGCATTGTGCCTGAATTGTAGTGGTACACTGAGACGCATGCCGTTCTCTCTTCCATCACACTGCTTCACCTTTTTGAATATGTTTCCCTCAGGCTCTGACAACCACTACAATCAATGCTTAAGAAGCCCTCTCAGCATTCCCCGAAAGACCATTAGTTAATGTATTAGTCTGCATGATATATGGTAGTCCATACTGCATCTCCGTCCGCACAACAAAACCATAGTTTGAAGGATGTATCCACGAGTTTCCTTTACAGATGCTAACTGAATAGGAAACGTAATGGTGTCCGCGTGTGATTGAATGACCCCTCGGCACTGTAATGAGCTACATCACGACCAAAGGGAGGTCTGCGCACATGACGGCTTGAATTGACATCATGTGCATTGCAGGAGGAATCGGGGTGGGTGGGGTTGTTTTACAATGAAAGTCGGCATCATTCTTGTGGAGCTTGTCGAGCCATTTGTTGAACGCTCATTCATAACTCAAGTGTTACAAATATAGATGATAACTGAAACGTTTCGACCTCTACTGCTAGATTTCTTTGAAGATTTCTTTTCTCTGCATGTCTTTTTGATTTAAATCGAATCATCCCCAATCAACGCTTGTGCGTTCCACTACTAATGCACTTAACAGGTACTGGATCTAAAAATAGAATAAGTTTAGCATCTTTTTTACTTTTTCTTTATTATCCTCAGGAAGTAGATGTAATTAAACACACCCAGAGTGAGTGAGATACAAACACAGGAAGACAGAAACAGCTTGGTGAGAGTAACAGCTTCCTCCTTGATTGTGACCTTCAACCACATGCCGAAATCATCGTCTTGGGTGTGATCGTGAACACTCTGAATCAGATCTGCTTAAGAACCTTATATATTTCTGTCAACACTCACTGAAACAGCCTAGGAAGTGAAGATACACCAGTGTTTCTGACTGAATAGACAGAGATGGGTAAATTGGATTCCTTGCCCTTTTAATTACACCGTCTGAGGCAAAGTGATGAACTGTGTTTTATACACCGAGATATTGTAAACGTGCTCCAACAAAAGATCCCTGTAATCGAGGTTTAAAGTGGGCCGCATTCTCACAAGTCCTAGGCGGCACCGTTTAGTCTGTCTTACCTTTTTGAGCCTTCGGGGCACATTATATGGAAACTCAGACCAACCTGTTTTGAATCCTGATTTTAATGTTAACCACAGCTGGCACACATTAGTTATGACAGAGCTACTGTAGCTAATTAATTCCTTATGATAACTGTAGTGTAATAATAGTCTTCTGTCAGTGTCTTTTTCATACAAGCCAGACATACAGATGTTACTCATTGAGATTCACCCTGCTCCATTTCCAAAACACTGGGCAGCATGCACTCAGATGTTTTGATGTTTTCTTTGGGTGTGGGCATACTATGACGTAGATTTTCCTGCATTTAAAGGCCAGACGAGGGGAAAAAGAGGCGCTCGTGCACAAGCAGTTGTGGCCTTTCGGTTGTACTTCGAAAAACAACTCCCGCTTAGCGTCGTGCATTTGTCTACATTTAACATTCAAATCTAAACCATAATAAGGCATCACCATGCCAGTGTTTTCTTTACAATTCAAAGCCAGACACACAATGAGCTCTGGAGTGGAGCTGACCCCGAGTCAAGTAGGTGCAGCCTGTGTGCTGTAGCTGAGGTTTGTGGCTGCTGTTAAATGCTAGCAGATGTGTGCTGGGCTTCGTTACCGTCCCGACACTGATGTCTGCGGGTGTGTTTGGACTCTAAAAGTCGAGGGGAAAACAAGCAGGACTCCTCCCTGGACGTGTCGCATCTGGTGCAACTATTTCAGA
Source organism: Larimichthys crocea (assembly GCF_000972845.2). Taxonomy (NCBI): domain Eukaryota; kingdom Metazoa; phylum Chordata; class Actinopteri; family Sciaenidae; genus Larimichthys; species Larimichthys crocea. The sequence continues at coordinate 127,170 of NC_040030.1, read as the reverse complement.
CCTTCCTGTCTCCCACCCCCCACCCACTCACAATGAGGCAGCAGAAATCTGTCAGCCCATCAACCTTCACTCTCAACTCTCCCATGTAGATTCTTCCACACATCCACCCGTATTGCTCACATACTCTTACACACGGCACACAAAATCCTCCTCTTATTCCTTCCCCGTCTGTCCACTGCTTGTTTTCACACCCATCTGCACAAACCACGAAACGCAGGTTGTCCGGGTTTGGAAAACAAACACACCAATTCCCGTGTCTAGCTCTTGCTCCACCACTTCATCTCCTTCTGCCTCTCATTGTGTTTACGCAGGCCGAGAGCTGAAAGAGGTCAACTGTAGCTTTTCTTCACCAAGTACAGGACACACACTTCACTCAGTGTCTGTACTCAGCCACCACACCACTTGACAATGTTCTGGGAGACGTGACGAGACCTAAAAGTGTGTCCCAACAATACACCGCAGGCTGTAAACTGTGGCAGACTAATTAAAAGTCTAACAATTAACTATTTAATTCAAAGGTTGATTGAAACTCTTTGATATGATTTCATCTGTTTTTACATGTTCTTATTTAAAAGTAATCCTGTTTTAATTGTTTTTCAATCCGTTGAATATTTCTACTCTTGTGTGGAGATATTTTGCATATTTTTTTTTAAAATGGATGACAAGTTTAAACACAATGTTTGTGTGGAAGCTTTTAAACCTCACAGCCGCGCCGAGTTGGATTATCCTCTTACTTTGCATTTTGTTTCTGTCTTCCAGTGACTTCCTGATCTTACCCGGCTTCATCGATTTCACCTCAGACGAAGTGGTGAGTACGCACACGCGTGAGGAAGATATTTGAGAGTTCAAGAATGAAGCGTGGAGGGTTTGTTGTCACATCTGAGCGGAGACATTTCCAGGTATACTAAAGAACGAGCCATTGATTTCTTCAGTTTCTTCCACATCGTGACAGTTGAACAATGTGGCAGTGTCAGCAGACAGCGCATTCTTTGGCACAGACCATCACCCCTATTACAGTAAAAACCCTCTCAACTCCAGACTCGGCCTCATTTTTTTAAGAATCGCAGCACTTACAAAACAAGTCTTGTTTAAAACCGTCTGCATAATTTCTTCTCTCCTCGCCACGCTGCTATTTTTACCCGATGTGGTCACCCACTGGCTGCTCCCTCACCCCATGTGTTTACATTTGTGTCTGCTCGGTTGCTCATCCACCTCTCTCGGCAGATGACGGAGAGAGTTAATCTCAAGGCTTTAGATGAAATCCCTTTCTTTCTGCTTTGTCCATCTGAGGGGGGCTTTAATTTTAATTGATATCTCTAATCTCTCCCCATTGCCTCCAGAGTTAAAAAAGAGAGCTCTCGTTCCTGTGCGAGATGCTTGTCTGCCTCGCCATGTTGTCATGGGTTAGCTGTCTCCACAGAGTCTTGGTCCTTGCCCTAGTTTTTTTTACCAGCATAGTGGGTCTATTCAGGCTTGAATAACACAAATGCTTCCACGTTTGGCCTGAGTCGCAACTTTAAAATGGAGTCGTCTATGTTCACACAGCAGCTCAGTAGATCGGACTGAAATCCATGAGATACTTTCAGCTTTTTGCGCACGTGTAAGGTGTGAGAAACACGAAGAGGGAGGCCACATGTGTGCGGAGCTGTTGTGGGAAATTCTTCAGGGCCCGCGATGTTCTCTCTTAACTCTCAGTTGAATTTAGCACGTCGGTGCAGTTGTGCTCTCTAAATGGAGAAGTGGTGTTACCTTCACCATGAACCCCCCTGAGAAAAGCCTCCGCGGTTTACGTCTGTCCCAGATAAGACGGTTCCCAAGTGCGAGGAATGCTGTTATTTTCACACGGCTGAAGATAACACAAAATCTGGTGCTAGGCTGTCGTGGGAATCATGAAGTGAAATGTGGCTGTTTTTGAGATACAGAGAATATGGATCTTTTTTCCATTTTCTGTTCCTGAAAAGGAGTTCTTTTGATGAACCGCGCTTTTCATTTCATATCACAGAAAAACACCTAAAATTATGCACATTTTAAATTAAGAAACGGCTCTTAAAAATGTACACCAAGTCTGCTTAAATTGGCCTTGTGGGCTTCCTGTCGTTTGAGGTTGAAGGCCAGTATTAACCTCTTGGTAGTGCAGCAGCATCTTGCATCTGCCAGGTTTAGTCTGCCCCCTGGTGGCTGATGTGCAAAATAACAGAAACAAAGTCCTCATTAAAAATGTGCATTCCCCCTTCTTTCTTTCTTTCTTTTTTTTTGTCATCTGTCAGGACCTGACATCAGCACTGACCAGGAAGATCACATTGAAGACCCCTCTCATCTCCTCCCCCATGGACACGGTCACAGAGTCAGCCATGGCGATTGCAATGGCGGTAAGACACTGCTTCACCAAAAAAGTGCTGAAATATTGACTTTAAAAAAATATATATATTGCCCAATTCTAACATAATCTTGTTTTTGTTTTTTTAGCTTATGGGAGGCATTGGCATCATTCACCATAACTGCACACCAGAATTTCAAGCCAATGAGGTCCGCAAGGTTAAGGTATGATCATCCTTCATGTGTACAAAGACCTATCGTCAAAATCTTCTTTGTGTTTGATGTTGTTGTAGTAGTAGTAGTAGTAGTAGTAGTAGTAGTAGTAGTAGATATTGTTGTGTTAACTGTTTTGTTGATGTCCTCATCGTTGCACACTTGCATGTCCCAACACCTGACCCAGCTCTCGCATGAACCACAGCCTTGACCTCTCTTGTCATCTTGTCTCTATATAGGTTTCGGTAAATGTCTTCCATCTGTGTGAGGTGTTTTCTGTGTGTTTTGGGTTTTTGTGTGTGTGTGTGTGTGTTTTTACATATTAATGTTATGTTTGTGTGTTTTTGGTTTTGAGTGTGTTTTTGTATATTCATGTTTATTCATGTCCTGCGTGTGGCGTTTGGTTTTCTGCTGCTTCGCACACATAAAAAGAGAGAAAATTCTATAGTAATAATTATTATGTTTGGTTTCTTTTGCTTTCCAGAGGTTTGAGCAGGGTTTTATCACAGACCCGGTGGTGATGAGTCCGCGCCACACAGTCGGGGATGTGTTCGAGGCCAAAGTAAGACATGGCTTCTCTGGTATTCCTGTCACAGAGACAGGCAAAATGGGCAGCAAACTGGTGGGCATCGTCACCTCCAGAGATATCGACTTCCTTTCTGAGAAAGACCACAACAAACCTCTGGAGGAGGTGTGTATTTCTTCTGAATGGACAGTATGTCAGTCAGTTTTTACGTTTTGATCATTCTCACATTAAAATTATTCTCATTATCTCCAAGGCTATGACGAAGAGAGAGGAGCTGGTAGTGGCCCCAGCCGGTGTTACACTGAAAGAAGCCAACGATATTCTGCAGCGCAGTAAAAAAGGTGAAAGTTCACGCGTGACATCAGCAGTTTCTAGTCGGGTTTGGGTCTCTTGTGTGGTTTGAATAACCTCAACTTCCACTTCCTCCTGTGCCCAGGCAAGCTTCCCATCGTAAATAACAACGACGAGCTGGTGGCCATCATTGCCAGGACAGATCTGAAGAAGAACAGGGACTACCCGCTGGCCTCCAAAGACTCGCGCAAACAGCTGCTGTGTGGCGCCGCCATCGGCACCAGGGAGGACGAATGCTTGGATTCTGGTCGATAAATGTCTGAGAACGCTTGGAAACCAAAGTTGGGGGGATTTGTTCGAGCACATGTTGCTTAAAAGTACATAAATGTGTTTGTAATCAGTTCCCCTGATAAACAGGAAATGTGGTAATGTTGTAGACCAACAGTGTTGTACTAAAATCATGACTGTTTTTGCGTCTCCAGGACTCTTCACAGGGCAACTCGGTGTATCAAATCAACATGATAAATTATATTAAACAGAAATATCCGGACTTGCAAGTGGCAGGAGGAAATGGTGAGTCTGCTGCCTCTGTGATTTTTGTACACCGCTTTCTTTATACTGGCTTGGCCTGAACATTTTTATTGTATTCTCCCTCACCTACAGTTGTTACAGCAGCCCAGGCCAAGAATCTGATCGATGCCGGTGTCGATGCTCTGAGAGTCGGCATGGGCTGCGGCTCCATCTGCATCACACAGGAAGGTATGTGTCTCTTAAGCCGACGTGCTACACGTTAACACATAACTGCCAGCTGTACTCCTTCGTAATCTGGCTGCTACACTGAGACAAAAGGCTATCAGTTGCCAACAGTAACAAATACCCTGAGACCACTCCTAGTTGTCATGGAGATCTGCCAAGGCCCCATTCTGGGTTGCCATGGGGACCGGCCTCTCATGCTCAGACTGGGTCACGTTCAACAATCCAAGAACATACCAGACGTGTTAGGCCTGATAATATCTCACAAGGGTCACAAGTGCAAATATATTTATTTTTTACAAGATGATTATTTTATTTGGCGTGTTTCCATGGCAATCATGGTTTGATATGTTTTCACGCCCTCTAGTCATGGCGTGCGGGCGGCCCCAGGGGACATCGGTGTACAAGGTTGCAGAGTACGCCAGGCGCTTCGGGGTGCCAGTCATTGCTGACGGCGGCATTCAGACCGTGGGCCATGTGGTGAAGGCTCTGTCTCTTGGAGCGTCGACCGGTGAGATTTGAAAGATTCGAACACGCAGGAATGTGGACTGGATCCGTGTAATGGTCGTATTTCATGCAGCTTGTTGATACAGCTTGAATCCAGTCTTCGTAACAACAAAGCAGTTTATCACAGCAGTGAGGATGTTGGATTGGGTAATAAAAAAATATTTCTCTCTCTCTCTCCCACTCCAGTTATGATGGGCTCGTTGCTAGCGGCAACCACCGAGGCTCCAGGGGAGTACTTCTTCTCAGATGGCGTGCGGCTGAAAAAGTACCGCGGTATGGGCTCCCTGGACGCTATGGAGAAGAGCACCAGCAGCCAGAAACGCTATTTCAGGTACGAGGGAAGCTAAAAGCCAAATTCCATGAGCAGCTTTTTATAATGCGAATGAGTCCATCCGAGGAATATTGATTAATGTGTCTCCACAGTGAGGGCGACAAGGTGAAGGTAGCCCAAGGCGTGTCAGGCTCGGTCCAGGACAAGGGCTCCATCCACAAGTTTGTACCTTACCTGATAGCTGGTATCCAACATGGCTGCCAGGACATCGGGGCCAAGAGTCTGTCTGTTCTCCGGTGAGTAGTTTGTGTGTGAGTTACTAGTCATAACACAGACGTTATATTATATTTCACAACGTGTCTGTCCTCTCTCAGTTCCATGATGTATTCTGGAGAGCTGAAATTCGAGAAGAGGACCATGTCTGCACAGGTGGAGGGAGGAGTTCATGGTCTCCATTCGTAAGTGTAAAAACAAACACAAACACACGACTTTGCTACATGAAATCATCTTTGGATACTTGCCGTAACACTTAATAGAGAACACTTTATTCTGGAACAAAATGTAATCTGTTAGTTGTACTTCCATAAATATCAGTCTTCTGAAAGATCGTGCACAAACTTACTGTCAACTCCAAAAAGTTGAGTTCTAAATCACAGTCGGTGTTAAAAGAAATTAGGACAGACTTGTAACAAAAGTGAGAGCAGGATATTTAATCTGCCACTTCCTGAAGCAGGAATAGGAACTCTAAAATTGTGCTTTTTTTTTTTTTTTTTTTTTTTTTTTTTTTTTGACTCATAGATGATCATTATGTTGCCAAGAAACAGCTTGGCTCCAATTATTGTACTTCCTGTTAGAAAACACTGCAAGAACTTGCAGCTGCAACAAAAAAGAGACAATGCAGCAAAGAGATTTATACTTCCCGTTATTATTATTGGCTCGACGAGCAGGAAGATTAGAAGTTTTTACTCTTGTGCAGATGCAATTTGGCAATCAGCCAAAAACCATAAAAAAAACCTGTATGTATCAGTTGATGAAATGTGCTGAGCACTTTGCGTTTAATTTTAGACACTGATTACTCTGATTTTTCTCTCCCTCCACAGTTATGAGAAGCGGCTTTACTGAGCGGTGGGCACAGGGTGCGGATCAGCAGTGCACGTTGACATACCCAATCTAACAGTGACCAAATGTTAAAACCGCCACTTCTGCTAAAAAAACAAACAAAAAAAACGCACCACCAACAACTACACCCTCTCTGCCCTCCCCTCTGCATCGTATCCACCACGTTCCTCACTCTCTCTCCGATCCAAGCCAGCTGCTTTTGGGGAAGGAAAGAGGCAACACAGCGGAGTGAGTGAGTGAGTGATAACCTTCAAACTGACACCCCAAACTCTCGAACACCTGGGATTTTGCACTCAAGAAGCGGCGCATCAGGGTTTTCAGAATGACATACACACACCTGTATCTTGAGTATGCAGCCAATCCCGTTTTTTTTTTGTGTGTGTTGATAGTAGTGAGAGAATGAACATGCGTGCGTGATTGATGAATTACGAGTGTGTGGAAATAGTTTAAAGTGTGTGTTAGGACAAACTAAGTGAAGGTGCACTGTGTTTATGTGTCCTGTTTAATATTAGTGAGTCTAAAACGGCCATGGTGCGGATCCCATCAGCATCTTATTTTCTTTTTGGGGGGAGGGGGATCCTCGCTTAACCAGCACACTCCCCGTCGGAAGCCTCTCACACCCCAGTTCTTAAACACACTAGTACATACGTGCAGAAAACAAGACAGAACACGTGTCTCTTTATGTGCAGTGTGTCGGTATATCGTCGCAATCTTTACTCTTTGTTTGCATTTTGAAGTCCTCACAGGTATAAGCTGCTAAATAAACAGTAGCTGCTTGTATTGTTTACTTTCCGAGGTACGAGATATTGGCCATGGCAATTATGCTGTCGACTTTTTTGTCCTCCAGCGTCACCTAAAGTCGGTAAACGGATCCCAAACCCCGCCACTGTGGACATTAATCTCCCCCTTCAAAGACCTCTTGAGCCAAATATTTAGTCCCATCTCAGTGCATAGTGTTCATATGTTGAGGAAGGGACCAAATGCTGATGATCAGGTATATTTAAAAGATGGAAAAACAAAAAAAAGACCCTAAAATGTATCAAATCAATCAAAAAATACATCCTAATGAGGAGAATTTCTCTGCCCATAATTTGAATACTTTTACATAAACTTTATATTAAACCTGTATAGTCTTGAGAGCGATGAATTGAGCATGAGATGTTTTTGATATGCATGTTAGTTTTTTCACAAAGCCAAACATGGCTATATTTATATTCTGCTTTATTGTAATTGCATACATACTGCCAAGTGTATTTACACTTCTGACACACTTTTATTTTTTGTAAAAAAACAAAACAAACAAAATTCGGCGCAACAAGACGCTTGTTACCTTGTTACTTGTTCATTCCTGCGTTCCTCACAATGTGGCATCGATTCTCTTCAGTAGGTTTATTTTTATTTCTGATTTATTTGTTGGTTTTTTACCAGCGATATGCCTTGAAATCAGGATGGATGAAGGCTGCACAGCTAAGTGAAAATGCATAATGCGAACACACCCTCTCGCCTCCTTATTCTTACTTCCAGTATCGCCATGTTTGTTATCATTCAGCTTATGTAGGACTAGGCTTTTCTAACATTTTTCATACTGGATGTCCGTTTGCCCAGATGTAATTTCTTTCTTGTTTTTTTTTTTTTTTTAATAAAATGTCCCAGATTGTAAGAGTTTCTTTCTCTAACGTGCTGATGTACTTTACCCTTCAGAGGGTTCACTTGACTAACAGAAGCCTTGCAATTGGACTAAATTGCAAGAAAATGTACATGAAAATATATGGAGAAATATATACCTATATTCAGTTGGAAGTGACAGCTGCTTGTTTTCAGTTTCCCATCTAAAAAGAAAATTCAGGTTTATAACATGTCTTATTTGTGAAGTACCGAGTCCTGTTGGTCCATCTAAAAAGCAAAATATAGTGTTAAGTGAGTAACTAGGTTTACATAAATGTTTCTTTTTATTGTTACACTTTTTCTTTTTTTTTTATGATTTCTGCTTCAGTATATTGCAATACGTTGCCAGAACACATGGTAGCTTCTGCAGCCAGCAACCAAATCAATAAACAAAGGGCTTTTTAGATGGACGAAAAAGACTCTGTATACAATAAATCCAATTAGGGGTTTTTGAGGAATATCACTAACGAATATGTTTACAGAAAAACAATCAACAGGAAAGTCGCTCTTGCTGTTCAATATGGTAAAGAAAAAATAAATAAATCGAACTGTGTATGGACTACTGTCTTATTGAACATGAGTCGACACGTTTAACCACAAGGAAAAGAAGCCAGATGTTATAAAACAAACTTTTATTAAAAGCACAGTTATGTTTGAACATAAATAAATTAGTAAGCCGGTCAGAGAAGATGCTGTCAGTGTATGTAGGAGCACAATCCATTGCTGATAACTGGAGGAGGATAAAGGTAATATAGTGTGCGTTTTACCAGTAGAGGGCACTGCTGCACTATAACTGCACAAAGTAAGATGTGTGGAATATTGATATGAGTTTATATTTTAAATTTAACTCTAATCCCATTTATTCAGCATGAGATTTAATGACGATATTCTGAGTTTGACAGGGTAGGACTTCAGTAGTATTTTAATAAGTGCTTAATTCAGTCACAGTACTATCTATTGGAATGTTGGAATGCAATAAAAACATTTGTACAAATAAATTCCTGTTAACTCCACTCAGTAAAATGTTACTATTCTTTTGACTATATCAAACTTCACCAGCCTTTATCAAACATGTAAAAGTTACAAATTACCTTTTGGCTTTTGACATTCTTGGCACTTAGACCCTCGTAGACATTCACTAACGGCCGCATAAGAAAGCTCATCAAACCTCCAAAAACATTATTTTGGCAGCTATAGGTATTTTATGGTGTACGCAAAAGCTACCATGCACTACCGAATAGGCTGTAACAAACCTTGACGGTTGACTTGCCACACAAAGCAGATATCGTCCTCAACAAGTCCTCTGTGCAACCCTTATCTGACCAGACTGTCCTTTTATAAATCAATGGTCTCGCTGCAGATGCTTAAAGCATCAATTTGTCTGCAAACACTGATGAACTCCTCCTGCACGGATCGGTCTGCCTCAGATGACATGTCCAGGCTCTCCTGTGAGGCTGCGCCCAGTGTATGATATTGCCTCTGTGGGTCAGCGTGGCCAGCTGACGGCACACGACCCATGCCATCTTGCTGGAGAAACTGACGAGCTTGTCTCTCCGGGCTCGGGCAGAGGACCAGCGAGGAGCCTCCGAGAGAGGCTCGGTAGAGGGAACAGGAGGAAGAGCTGTCCCTCCAACGTTCAGGAGATGAACAGCTGGAGGAGGACGACAGCGAAGGAGACGGGGGAGCACTTACAACAGTGTCTCCTCGATTTTGGGCGCTGGGTGGCTGCGGTTGAGAAGCCATCTCCGTGCAGGAACTGGTCCGATAAAGGCCAGGGTCAGCTGAGAGTGGATCGCAGAGGCCGTTGCTAGGAAGCGGACAGTGGTTGTTTAAGGATAGATCACTGCAGCGGATAGGCCTTGTAGGGCTAAAGAGGCTCATGGGAAAGAGGGCCTCACTGAAGAGTGCCTCATCGATGCTACGACGCAGGTTGATGGGCGAAGGTGGTCGCAGATCTGTGGTGGAGTCACTGGTAAATGAGGATCCACCCGAGGGTTCTTCACCTCCTCCATCCCTTGGTTTTTCTGAACCCCCTAAGTCCAAATCCAAGTCAAGGTCTCTGTATGCCAGGGCACGGTTGCTGTGGTAGAGAAGGTCCAGACCGTTCAGACTGCTACCAAGCCTCTCATCCATTAGAGTGTAAAGAGGAAGGCTTTCTGTCTCTCCAAGTCCAACGGTATCGACAATGGCGAGCTTCTCCTGCTGGCTCAGGGACCACTGGTAGCTTCCAGGCAGGATAGGTGACTTGGACGACAACAATTCAGTCCAGCAGCTCCCTGCAGCTGGGAGATGGTCAGAACAGTAGACTGGTTGGGCAACCACTAAGGCTAGGGTGAGACAAACCCCAAGCTCACACAGTCTGCAACTAAACTGGAAAGCCCACCAAGGCCATGGGTGGAAGACCTCCTCTCCACCTACAACACCCATAGCATTGAGAATTGCAAATAACTGCAGTCCTGCACATGCTAAAGAAAACAATGCTGAAAGACAAACGGTTACAGCTGCACGGTCCCAGTCTCGGCTCTCCGCAAAGGGGCAACGGTTGTAGCGCTCGGCGGGCGTTGGGGACGTGTTGTTTAGGTGGTAGATGTGCTTCGAATCTGCACGCACGTAGATGTAGAACACAAAATAGGCAGCAGATAGAAATGTGGCCAGTGCTACAAAGGCTCCACGGGAGATGAGAGAAAGAAACAGGCAAAGGGGAGGCTTTTGCTGGTAAAACTTGAGTAGGGTCACCGGTCCGAATGCTGCAGCGAAATGAAGGAAAACTAGGCAGGCCAGGAAACAAGGTCTTTGGAAGGCTGAGTAGGAAAGCTGCATCCTTGAGCGCATAGAGAGAAGAAGGAAAACCAAACCAAAAGCTGCAGTCAAGCAGGGAAACGGTGCTTCGTAGAGCATCAACGAGGCCTCTGTGGAGGGTAAGCGGTCCTGGTGGCCGTAGGCGTCATACAGGAGCGAGAAAGATCTGGTACAACCAGCAGCTAGTAGAAACAGGCTGACCAGGGCAAAATAGCCACATCCGGATGGGCAACGTAGCGGCAAGCAGAGCAGATTGAGCGCCGAGGCTAGTGTCAGCATTGCAAAGGCGCAACCGGCGCCGTAAACATGCGCCTCCCATGCCAGGCCCCAGGCCGCCATGGCACTGTTCCAGTCGGTGTACAGTGGCACCAACATGAGTGGAGCCGGGACCAGGAAGGGGTTGATTGTTTGGTTTGTGGCAGTGATGTTTTGTGTGGGCTTGACGTCCGAGGAGGTCGTGGAGGCCCAGGTGTCGGATACGTTGCAGATCCCGGAGCGCTCTTTATTGCAGTCTGGAAGGAAGGTGACGTCGCTGTCCGTCAGGCTGGACATCCAGTCTTCAGTGTACAGGGGAATATGAGGTGTTTCTGGGGGAATGCCTGGGAAAGGAAACAGAAATTGATTGACTTTCATATAGCTGGTAGGATAAACGTTAAAGAATAATACAATCCCCAAACTTTGAAATGACAACAGCTGTAAATCTCTACTTTTATATCACTTAAAAGCATACCAACTGTCAGGTCATGACAAAACGCAGAAACATTTAATCAACATTCAAACCATCTCAGCCAGAAAACAAATTGGCTCAGATCCAGGATGGTGACAGCATGCCTTCCTCCTAATGTACTAATCCAGTTTAAAAGCTCGTACGAAGGAAACTTCAAACTGAGCTCGGTCTAAAAGAAGAGGCAGTGGTGTGTGTGTGTGTGCGCGTGTGTGTTGTAGATCAGCCCACTCAGAACCACAGAGCTAGTTTCTCTTGCATTACATAAGCCATCTGGAGTTTCCATACGAGTACAGTTAATTATGATGGTGTTAGGCATGTTTCAGCAAAGGAAATGGTTTCGTTTGGAAATTAATAAGTAACCATGTCTAAATGTGTTTGTGTGTGAACGTTACGGAGACGCCTGCAAAGCTCATCTGTGCCGTGCATGTTTACGTACGCTCAATTACTGGAGGATGGTTTTGAATGGGAGGCAGCACAAGTTGCTTCACACAGCATAATGCCTCACAGATGGGCAAAGAGACTAACATTTTTTCAGCCTCCTAGTCTCACATCATGGACCTTGTTCTTTTCCCCCCAAAACATAACCATCACCATGCACATGCTATCTTTCTACCATAGAAAAGACCACATTGAGACCTTCAGCTTAATAATGGCCACTTAAAAAAATCCTGCTTTATTAAGAAAAACGGCAATCAAACGCAGCAGTGGAGAAGCAGCTTCTAATTGCATCTCTGTCATTTGCGCCCACAAACTCATCAGTCATTTCGCTCCGAGCCTATCAGAGACAATCAGCCCTCCATAAAGCGCCAGGTGCTATAAAGCACCACGGAGACGTGGATAAATGAACAGAATGAACTGGCACCACAGTGAATCACACAGCAGGCAGGTTTAGCGAAGTGTGTGCCCATAAATAAGTTTTGCTGTAATTTCTGTGTTAGATTAGAGACTGTGAAAATATCGCCAAACACAGCCAAGAAGCGTCGCCATAGCTCTTGAAAAACATCCAGTGACGTCTGGGGGATACATCACAACGCGTGGTAACGTTATGTGCTACTTTAAAGAACTTAAACGCGCAGACATCAGCACCGCAAAACTCCTAAATCTTGCGTACAGATTGAGGATATCTCATTCGTTTCCTACGTAAAACTAAAAGCGGAATTCATGTGGTTTAACATTTTTTTTGTTTCGAGTCTTTCTCATCTGTCTTTTTTAAATGTACTTTTATAGGTTGTATTCTTGTGTTTCCCATCCCACCCTGTCCTGCTCCCCTAATTCGCTCCTTTTGTTTATGATTTCCCTTCGACACCCGCTTTTAAATAGGGGAAACTCCCATAGGTGGGTTTGTTATTTTTAAACTGGGACATTTTTTTTTTTTTTTTGTTCTCTTTGACTGGCCTGATTTTTTTTACAAGTCTCTTCCCATGCTTTATGTTTTCTGCTTCTGCTGCTCTCTGCTTTCCCCCCCCCCTCCAATTGCATAGATTCAGTACATGGCAGCTGGTTCTTCCATTATGTTTAACATGTGTAGGTCTGCAGTTCTTGCTCTATGCTGGAATCTGCTTTTAGCACTCTTAACATTTCTGTGATGAGGCTGAGATTCCAACAGCCTGAAGCCCTTTCACTCGGATTAATGTTTCCTTATGATTCATGGTGGAGTGTCTATCGGTGTTCATACTGTTGTGTGTGAGCAAAGCCTTCCTCTTTTCCTGCCTCAGAGCCTCAAAAGTGGTAGAGGATTGTCGCAAGTGCTTCAGCATTCACTTTAGCACTGCTGTCTGCCTCTTGTTGACGACGTCTTTATATTCTTTCTTCATTCATCTCCCCAGAGCCCCAGAGCTGAATCATTGGCCAAGGTTGTGATGAAAACGTCATACTCGAGGAAATATGACCTCGCTGCCAGCTGCTGCATCTTTTACTGTTTTGAAGCTTCGTCACGTGTACAACAGGGACAAGAATGGATGAGGTTTTTTTTTTTTTTTAGGGGAGGTGTTGTCTTTACTCTGATGCATTTTTAACAACAAAAAGTGAAAAGCTGTTTCGAGATGACATCCGTATGTGTCACATCATTCTCATAATGAGCCTTTCAGTGTAGCACTGGACCATATATGGCAGAAAACTACCACACAATCAAACACACACACACACACACACACACACACACACACCGGTGCTGCCTCGCCAGGAAAGTACAGCCAGTTTAAACATCCCGTTCCATGCTGATGCTTAATTTGCCAGGAGGCAGTGACTGAATTATAAACAGAGAGATTGATTTAGAAACACAGACACCTCAGTACATGGCCACCTGGGATGTCTGCAGAACTTTTTTTTTTTTATAAATTTCAATCCAATCCAATCCACTTTATTTATATAGCACGATTTTAGCAAACACAGGGTTTCCAAAGTGCTGCACAATAAGATTATCAAGTAGATAATAGAAAGATAGAAAACAATAAAAATAAAATGAATAATTTCAAATTAGATGAATGACAGAAAATATATTGCTTGAGTAATTTGTGAAGTAAAAAAAAACAAACAAATATTAGTCTGCTGGGTCAGACCAGGCAAGTTGAAGACATCAACTAACCTGCAACATTTTTTCACTCTTGTTATGGACTAAAACATTGACTATCTGAATGAATTATATTAAAGTCTACAGCTGCACAGCTCTGCAGCACCAGCATGGTAGCAGACAGTGTCAGTGCTAATATATGTTTATACTATATGTTTTATAATCTATAGATGTTTAACAGGCAGTATTTAGGATCTTACTTAACCTTGCATGGCTAATCAATGGATTAATCAATAGAAACAATACTCATTACTTGTCGCTCTACACTGCAGTAGTTTGGCATCGAATGCACTGATACTCAGGTGTCATCTTGAAAGAGGAGCCGTGTTTAATCCTGATGAAATTATGACATTAGCAGCGTCAAGTGTCGGCATTAAATCTGTCCGCGCTCTGATAAACTTGCACAGACAGCGTCATCCTGTCAAAACAGACAGTATCTCTGTGGGAAGTGTGGCTGGAGCGTAAAACAAACAGCTGCAGGCATTTTTGAATGTGTGGGCCACTGATAAAAGTAGGTGGGGTTCAGTACTGTGTTGTGCCAGTGACTTGTCTGTCCGTTTCTTTGCTTTCCTGGGGGCGACAGTGATGATTTGGATGCCACTGAGTCAGGCCGAGTGGAAAACGTGACGCGTACTGAATTACTGCCGTGTTTTGTCGCCTCGCTCATGCCAATAAATGTCACATCTGTCCGGGCTTGCTGAGCAGCCTGGACAGGGTTTGGTATGTGGTGGCTACAGTACAAGGACGGATCAGAGCATTAACGTTCCACTGCATGGTGCTCGGTCATCTGACACATTCCTGTGGGAACAAGTCTCTCATGCTAGGGACTGTAGACACATCAAGAGTAGACAGACACAGCCTGTGGACAAAAAAAACTAAGGGGTAATTTTACCTAATAAAAACTTATTTAATTTTAGTTTTACTGACTACTACACCCTACCTGCTCAGCAACAAACAACAGACAGACAGTGGTTGGTAGAGACCAAAAGGCGAGCTAAAAGAGGACTTGCAGGAACTCAGCTTGGTTTTTTCACAGCCCACAAGAGGCTAAAACAAAACAGTTATTGGTTTAAAAGGCCAGTAAAAGGGTTCTACCTCATACCAGTCCTAAACAACTGTGTTTCATTTCCTAAAGATGAATTGCTGCTTGTAAGGTTGCTAATATCAGTGTGGAAACATGCTGACGGTGCTGCGTTCCCACCTGGTTGCACCACAAGACATCTTCTGCCACATCAAGACTACTAATCTTTCTTTATTTTATCTGATAAACATTATTCATCTTTGTTAATTTACTTCTGTGTGTTTTTTTTGTACAAGTGGCCCCTGGGCAAAGCACATCGAGTGTCCTAGTTCTACAGCCATGCAAGCATGCTGAGATATTCACTACTGCAGGGTCAACAGGCTGATGTATATATACCACTTTCACCATTTCACTTTAGCGTTTTAGCATGCTTGCATTTGCAATGAGTCAGTAGGGTGTATCCTCTGGGAATCATGAGCACCTGTACGGAAATCGGTGTCAATCCTTGTAATAGTTGTGGAGATGTTTCAGTTTAGACCAAACTGGTGAACCAACCGACCCAAAGACGACAGACATTGCCATCCTTAGCAGAGTAAAAAAAAAATCATACGTCAAGGTTTCATTTGATTAACAAGGCAATATTCTGTTTGTTTAGACCTTCTTTCTAAACGCCTGCAGCTTTTAGGTGACTCTGAATGTTTACTGTAAAGTTCTGTATAAATCAAAATGAGCTCTTGATTCAGTTAATCATTAATACAAAGTGAAAGCACACAGTCTGAACGACAAATGAACATCAATCTTCTGAAAATCGGCAAACCCATATTACACGACTTGCTTCACAGATCATTTCCCGTGAGCTCGGTAGCTTCATTTAGGTCTCAGTTGAAACACTAAAGGTGCTCAGGGGTTTATATTTATGTCTTAATTTATTTAGGTTTAGTAAATCTTGGTTTTCGCCTAAGGCTTAATCTGGAGACCAGCTAATAAAGGTGAAAGATTCATCTGATGTTATGTGGGCGACAACCGCACATGCACGTCTTTAACATGTTGATTCTGCGTCGTGCTCTGCGTAGCTTTTCATTTGGCCTTGATTGCTTTCAATTTCAATTTGGCTCACCTCAGAAAAAGCTCACAGAGAGAAGTCGGATCATGAATACTGAGGAGCAGCCAGAGGCTCAGAGGTTATGTGCTTCTAAAACAATTGCGCTTAATGTGAAAACACCTGCTGTGGAAGAACTTGTATGATAACTGAATTTGTTTATGTGCGGCTGATATTTCCAACAACAGATTTTTTTTTTTTGCTTTAGGGATGACACTCAAACGTCAGACAGACAGACTAACAACATCATTGTTTTAATCAGTCACTCGTGACACACCAAAGTAGGGAGCCCCTTAGCATCCCATCATCAGCGAATGGCACATTTGACAGGTCTATTTTTGAAAATCACTTGGCAACATCTGCTATTCTGAGAGAGTTAATGTGGGTTACATCTGCTCCTGTGAACTAGGCTAGAAGTGAATCTATTAATTAACACACTTCATCAGAAATCAAGTTCACGATGAAGGACTAACACTGTATAGACTTTACATTGACATTATACCAGATTTTACAGTGGGATTATGAAAAGCGACATTCTGTATTTTTCTTATTGTCAATAAATCCCATGAAAAGACTGAAAGACAACAGTAAATTGATCCTACTGAGCATTTATCGTCTGTATCAAAGCCTGATGTAGATTATTCTTCTGTGCCATAGAGCTCCATTGTTGTCCAAAGGATGAACACTGGAGTTTATTCTGAGTCAGTCTTTTGCAACCACAAATTAATCCACCGTTTCAAATAGTCCCCAACAAATGCAGTGGTACTAATCCTCCAGTTAGGTGCCATTAAACTATTCAGTCCAAGAAAACAGTGGAAGACAATGGAGAAAGCTTGATGGAAATATAGAATTTGTATTTGTAGTCCCACATCATTTCTAAAAGCATGTTTCCATTGTCACATTTTGTTTTTATGGTCCCACCAACTCATTTTGAAGTACTCTGCTGTCACTGGCACGCACTCAATCAATATTTTTTTCAGTTATTTAAAGGGACCTATTATCATTAGATCAATATTTGTTTTACTCCGAGAGAGAGAGGGATGAGTTTTTTTTTCTGATGCCCATTGTTCCACGTCTCTCAGAAGTTTTCCAAAGTCACCGCTTGAATAAGCACTTTTCTCCTCCCATTGGAAGTAATTAGTGGCTTCAGGCAAATGATGCAGGATAACTGTTTTTTTTTCTCCCCCAGTCCTCTGACAGATTTACTGATATTGAAAAAGCTACAGGACGGCTCATGAAAGAAACATCATGCAGTCCTTTTAGTTGCCTTCCTAACATTATGGCAATGCAAACACATGTTTTGGGGGTTTGAAGTGAGTTGGTAAAGTGATTGGTTTGCTCACCTGTGCTCGGCGGTAGGGATGGTGTTAGCAGCTTAGTGGATGGTGTGGAAATGTCTGCCAAAATGTAACCATCCCCGTCTGCTGAATGAGCCACATCTTCCTCAGTCTCCTCATCCGCCTTATCGCCTTTCCCTGAGAAGACACATGCAGTTTAACCTCTGCGCAACTTGAATTTCAAGAACAGAACAGCAACACGGTAGTAGAAAAACAGATTGGTAAATCTGGAGTCTGCCAAGAGGAAGTTTAACCCTTTTTATTCTGTGATCACAGCATGTCTGAGACTTCACACTGCAGAAAAATGGAGGGGCTGTATTTCTTAACCCAGTTCTGTCAAATGGATCGGCCCTCTCATCCACTTAGTTGTAGCCAGTCATCCATAGCTCAGTAGTCTGGCCCTCTGTAGTCTAATTACATTGACATCCTGATGTGTGTGCGTGCATGGGCTGTGCGCATCCTGGTCCATCACAAATCCAGACCCCCTTGTTCAATCATCTGTCTTTGTGCGATAAAGCGGAGTCAAACAAGGGGAAAGCATTTCATGAGGAGCAGAGAGAGAGAGAAAACAGAACGAGAAAGCAATGACGACATGACGGAGACGAGTCGTTCTCTTTTCCCTTTTGGTACACTCACAAAATATGTTGTCACAGTCCACTCCCTGCACTGGATTTGTGTGTTTTACAACAGTTATAAATGAATGATGGAGCAGATGAGATTTGGGGCAATATTCAGTGAGTTAATCTATTGGGAAAAACTGATGATGAAGCCAGAGATCCCAGGTACAGTGTTAGTTTATAGCTTCTGAATGAATATTAATAAAGAATACCAAGGCATAAGGCTAGAGGGAGGAATAATGAGCTAGAAAAACAACAGCTACGAGGCAATCCAAGCTACTATCGTACATAATCTAGGTCATGCTCACAGCGCCTTGAGTTAATTGTAAGTTTTAAAACTCTCCGAAGCAAAATCTGCTTTATTGCGCTGTGGTACTCTACACAGCTGGAGATCTGTCTCAGGCAAAGAAGAGGGAGAATGATGGGTAACAGAGGCGGATACTTAAAAAAATAATATCTATCACAGCAAGTCTTGATTTAAGGCTAAGTCCTTTAAAGCAAGTCCAAGACCAGCAACAAGTCTTCCTCAGGAAATTCCAAGGCGGCTACAGTCTCATTTTTGTGACATTAAAGTGCCCTGTAGAGTTTTTGATCCACTTTTAATCAGTATTTCGAGCTAAGAAATTCACTAAATACTGGAAATATGGATTTTATTTAGTATCTGAAGAAGAAAAGTTAGCAAAGGATTGTTGGTCTGTGTAGTTTCATTCGAATCTTGACATTTTTAAGGCACTCTGTGGACTTTTTGATCACTGCAAGAAAACGTTGTGAGTGCCAGAAGAAGAGAATTGTTGGACTAACTTTAAAAAAAATGTTTAATTGATACCACACAAGTATTATTATTCCCTTTAAATCAAATTAAGGAGTTAGATGAGCACAATTGATTTGAAAAAAAACTAAATTAATGTGTGTTATACCAGATGAAGCATTGTTTTAAGTTGGTCCAACGATTCTGTTTTCTACATCGATATTTACAGGACAGTGATGCAATGCAGCAAAAAAGCAGGAAGAATTCGAGCCAATAAACATTGATTTAAACAATGCAGGACTTTAAAATATTGAAACAGCTTTGCAAGTGTAGAAAATGAGGAAACAGATTGGATGTGATGAGGATACACAGAGTGTGTTTTAGTGAGAAAATGTTTGTTTAAATCCACAGGGAATATACATTTGATTAAAAACTCACTCGTTTATTATTACTATACATTATTGTTTATAAGATGATATTTTAGATTTTGCAAATATTTAAGCAAATATTAAATTAGTAATAAGTAAGTATTTATAGTCATGCTTAAAACTTGAGATTAAAAACATATAGCTAGTTTGAAATTTTGAGTTTTTAAACCTTTTAAGTATAAAACTCAAATTTACAATTTTTCCGAAATAACAAAAGTAAATTTGCTTTTTGTTCCGACGGTTCCCAACTTCATTAAAACATGTTTTGTTTATGTTTCCTTTAAATGAAAAAGTAAAGTGGACGGAGACACTGAACACCACAGCAGGGTCCCTGCAGCACAGGCACTGTGATGTGGCTGCAGATCAAATTACTACATCTAACAAGATCTGCTACAAATGAGATATAAAGACTCATCTCTTAAGCGCATCACAAGCAAAATGACTGATTTACAGAGACAAAGCAAGCTGCCTACAAGGCAAAATAAAAGCAAAAAGGGACAAGAGGAGTGCATTTATTGAACCATCCCTAATTATTATTCTTTTGACCTTCATGTCCTTAAGGTACGATGTTCTATCTGTTGTTTCTCAGCTGAAGAAAAGTCTTTCTGTGTGGCTTCTTCAGCTCAGGCCGTGGATGGATATCGCTTTGTATGCTTGCAGAATTAATATTAGGGGTTCCAGAGAGATGTAGCATAAATTGAATCTAAAGTAGCACTCACAGCAGGCAAACGTTTCGAGGCAATGATGTCCATTTTTCCTGTGGTAGCTATTCAGAAGCCGCTCATTATCTTCAGCTTCCGGAAATAATAAACAAAAGATGATGCTGCACTCCATTACACTCTGCTTTATCAACGTAAGCCCTGAGAGAGTTTGTGAAAAAAAGAATAATAATAATACATGCGTGGGTTTGCAACAAACAGCCTGAGCCTACCGTGATAAGAAAGAAAATGAACGCGCTGGATGGCAGCGCAGATAAATGGGATTTTATCAGTGAGATACCTCATGCTGGATTTCTTTTGAATGTGCTTGCATGGAATTGCATCATGTTTTTTGCTAATTTGGCTCATTTTTAAGATGTCCTAACTCCATTGCACTCTCCAATGTGGCTTTAAATGTTGTTCTGTGATTGCATATTTGCATTAGTCAGGCTAATCCAGCTTGAGAGCTGCAAGTCAAATCCTGAAGACAAACAGGACTAATCCATCTAGTTTTGTAAAACTCATGAAGTCTGGTTAAAGAAGCCATTATGAGAAGATTAACATAATATTAAAGTCACCGCAGTCTTCTCTATTTGCATTTAAGCCCATTTTCCCATGTAAACTCTATACCAGGGCATCAGATATTCACGTCACACGCTCTGTGTGTAAAAATCCATTTCCATAATCAATTAATCTGTCAATGGCCGTGCTTTAGCTGTTTGGTACAGCGTTCAGATCACAGAGACAATATATCCTTGCAGGTATTAATGGACTGTGTTAAGGGTCTTGTCTCGCCGCCTCTGCCAGATAGTACAGCATACAGTAATGGAGAAGGCGGGAAGAGGGGAAAGAAAGAGCAGGATGAAGGGAAGCTTTTTCCATCCCCCTTTTTCTCCGCTCTGCTCTCATAATTGCCCTTGCTGTCGGATGTTGGAGTGTCCCTTAGCAGAGGATTTGACACAGATGCACGGCATTGCTGTTTTTTCCTTTTTATATATACAGTATATCTATATATATATGTCTGACAGCCTCTTTGGGGCAACACCATGCAGGAAATGCTTTCTCGATCAATAGAAATCCATCCATTTTTGTAGTGAAGATGTTCCACACCTCCAGTAGGGACATTCTGCAGCTTTAAAATAAATCCCAGGACACAGCGAGAATATTCATATTGGGATAATGTATGATAATGCAGGGGTGCCGTGCTTTCATTTTCATATTAGTCTCCTCCTGTGTCCTTTGGCAAGGTGTAATTGTTTGAACACCGCAAGACTCCGGTGCAATACTTACACCAAGCGGTCTACCGGGGAAGAAGAAGCTACCTCTCATCCCCCGTCAAGACATTGTTTGACCTTCAAAGAAGCCATAGCAGACATGTCATGACAAAAAAGTGACAGGGATTTGTGTTTGTACAAAAGCAAAAGGGGGACGGGAGCCAGGGAGGGGGGAGACTAAATGGCAAGAAGGCATGTTCAGCATCCATGAACAGCGACTGGCGAGCGGATGGTCCCACAGGAGAGGCGGTGGTTTTGCTGAGTGTGCGCTTGGAATACTGATACACGGTCACATTAGCCCCCCCTTCTCTCTTTTCTGTATGCCGTCGCACAACCGAAAACAAGTGCAGACACAACACTGGGGTCGCTGCAGACACAACATAACAAAACAACTTTCAATACAAGCGGTGTTAATCAGTGTGGGAGGTCCATGTGTTAGGTGTATTCCAACACTGCAACACTAAAGAAGTGTTAATGTACATTTTGATTGTGTACACTACATTGCAAACAATCTCATCTCAAGGTCCATTTAGTAGCTATTGATTAGATGGCACATGAAAATGGGGTCCTTAAAATGTCGTTAAAAATTGTGTCATGTGATTGAAAGCTCCAGAAGAGCTACAAAATCAAACTTAACGTGAGATTTTGTGGAGCAATAAGCTAAAAGTGACCTCGAACAATAAAAAGTTGAGATTATCTGAGAAAAATTTGCATTTTTATGTAACAAACGGAGAGTACTAACACCGAAAATATATATTTTAAAGGGTGAATTTATGTAACAGGTGTAATGAGGAGCTAAAATTTAAATATATATTTAAATACCCCCCCCAAAAAAATTAAAGTATTGGTGCTGTTGATATCACTTAAGAAGCTAAGAGCTATGCACATGCAGAAAATCATTATGTCCTACACATGCTGAGTGAATATAACGCCACTGTGTGTATACATCCACCAAACAATCATGGCTTTATCAGTTGGACACTGAACCACCCCGGCTGAGTATAATCGACTCATCATTTTCTGCCTCCACCTTTGACCCTACATGATGAATGTGTCTGTACCTGGAGGAGGATGTTCCTCTGAAGACTCATTAAACATACAGACAGCAGACCGCCACCAGTATATTGGGGGATGGGCTTCGATATTGCGCCCCTCAATGTCGTGTCAAAGTCTCCTGAAACCTACTGGCTTCCAGTGGCTGTTTTAGCTCACTCTCTTTCTCTTTTCTCTCATGCTCTGTGAAGAACAAAACCCACATCGGGCAGCATTCAATCAAATCTTTCGCAGAGGTAATGGCTTGTGCAATGGTGGTGTGGAATTTCTACTTCTCATTGTAGACCGCTAAAGGCATAAGTTAAGTTTTTTCGAAATTGGATGGTGCAAATCACTCGCTGATGGCAAATGCTAAATTAACTTATGGATGTGGATATGGATGCCACCAGTCTACAACAACACATCACAGACACAATAAAGCTTTTTAACTATCCACAACAGATTGCACAACAGATTGCAATGTTTTGATCTCCGTGCAATGTAAGTATTTTATTAAATAGTTCAAAGTCTGTGGGATGCAAGAATTGGAAACACAATTTAGATGTTTCATAATTCGTAAATGGTTTTTGATTGCTGTATTCTGGAGCAATCATTTCTAAGATGGTCTGTAATGTTGCTGAAATGTATTCGTCCACAGCATCAGTAGCCTAAGCTAATATCTACCCATGAAAACCACCACAGAGTAACACCACATTATATAAAAACATCTTAACTATTCCTTTACCAACATTGCAATCATGTAAATATCGATTCTAGACACGTACTTAATGATTGTTGACAGGGTTTCAACGAGATCTGGATTTATGCTAATGCCGGCCTCTGACTACTTACCATGTCAGAAACGTCATTGATCAAGCCAGACTGACTGCAGCCTTTTGACAGCCATCTATTGAACACTTCAGACCTGCATGAACATGATTGATCACATCTATTGAGTCAATCCAGACACTATTGATTTGTTTAACTTTGCTTACCTCCTGCTATTGGGGTGTTAACCCTTTGGCTCTGAGTTGTGGTTGTTATGGATTCCGGCACTAGTTTGTGATCGATTCCCATGGCAGTGGTGAATACCCCCAGCTGTTCATCCACGGACCCTGACCTGGCCTCGGAGAAGCCTAGGTCAGCCCCACTATGAGTTGGGTGTGTTTCCATCATTGTGGCCTCTTCAGCATGGAGGGTAATGCTAACAGTGGAGTCTTTTCGCACAAACATGGTTTCTGAGGATGTAGGGGGAGTAATGGTAAACGTGGTCTCCACCAGTCCTGCGATTGTTGTTGTGGTTCGTGCTGCTGCCCATGTCAAAGCGGTGGGAACTGTTTCTGGTGCTATCGTCGAAGAGATCTTTTCTGTAAAATCATTAGCCTCCTCTTTATCAGTGACTTCCTCTGGGAGGTGTTGTGGAATAGCGCCCATGCTGGGACCGGCTGCTCGTGCGGTGCCCCATGGTGGGTGGGTATGTGTTGCATTTCGTTCAGGAGTGCTTGTGCTGGTGGGACTGTTAGTGAACAGAGTGTTTCTGATAGAACTGCTTGTGGGAGAGTAGGAGTCTGAAACAAGAGTATCATTGTGGCTCTGCGTTATGCTACTGTGTGGAGAATCCGATGTCCCTGTGGGAAGTGATTCTGTCCCTATCTTTGTCACGCTGGTTAGGAGCCCCTGAGTCAAGGTGGTGGGTGGTTCAGAGGCTTCAGAAATGCTCTCTTCCCCTGAACCTGAGTGGTCTTGCAAATGATCAATTGGCTCTGTCGGCCCTTGGGTGGTTGTGGTCAGCGTAGCAGCTTTGTCATTACTGTCCGAGCTACTGTAAAAGGGGAAACGAAACGGTAGCGAGGGAATGGGAGGGAACTTTGGCCACCAAGAAGAGCTTTGTTTATTTTCAGGTGGGTTTTCCCTTGATGGCGTTGTTCCCCAAAGGGCCTCTTCATCAGCCACAACCTGCCCGTGAAGTAGCAGAAAACACCAGAAGCAGAAAACCAACGTCCGGAGGAGGAGAAGCATGCTGTCGACAGTGGTGCACGGATCGGTCACATGTTGTTCTCCATTCTCCCGCTCCCTGAGGTGGTTTTAGCTGGCTCTCCGGCAAACTGGCCTAAAAGACAAGAACATACAGGACACAGAGTGACACACTTTTCATCCATTCTCTGGATAGTTAGGTTAAGTCGACCACACTTAATAGAATTTGCATCTGTTCCTTTTTTTCCTTTTCAGCGAACATTTTTCGAAGTTTCCGTTTCTCAGAACTATGCCACCCATTACAAGCGCCTACTGAAAGGTTAGCAGGCTAAAAAAAAAAAAAAAAAAAAAAAAAAGATGACACCCACCACAAATCACAACAAGAACTTATGTATTATGGACACCCCACAATTAGTGGTATCCCGTTAGATGTGGTGGTCAGTATTTATGTCATGCTGTTGCTCACATGCATGCTGTGTTGGGCGGCTACACGGACTGACCAATTAGAGGAAGAACTTCCATCCATATGTAAACTATTCAATGAGGAATGGTCAAGAAATAATGTGTGTGAGAGTAGGGTGGGGGGAGAGGTTTGTAAAGAATTAGGGTCCGGGTTGCCAACATAAGAAAAGAGGGACCTCTTTTTTCTTTTGTGGAGTGCCGAGTGGTTCAAAGTCACTAGCCTGTTGCCTCAGTGAAAAGACTGGAGCACCAAAGGAATTTCCCCTGCGTGAACAACAACCTGTATGCTTTAGCTGTACTTAACTCCCTACTAACCCCACACACATATGCACACAAATACACAACCCCTGTTTGGCCTTGTCCTCTTTCTTTCTTTAAAGCAAAAGGAAAGAGATCTGATTGTGTGGAAGTAAATCACAAGTTCTCTCCGGCTTCTCTATCATTTTCTTTATGAGTGTTATTTCACACTTCATTGTCGGCTTCTTTTGTTTTCTTTGACGACTCACTTTTTTCCCCGTCTAATCCATGCCAGTTCTCTGTGTTCTCTCGAGTTCTCGCCATTTCCTTTCGTATGCACGACACGCAGACGTACACACACAAGATCAATCAGCTGCTACCATAAGAGACTCGTTCTCACTGATCAGGAGAGCAGGGACTTGACCTGCCGTTTTCCCCTCCGCTCCCCGCCTGGAGGGATGAAACGTAGAGCTTCCCACACACTCCCTAGTTTTATCATTTTGACCGCATAGCATGAAAATCAGTCTCCAATAAAGTGATGTTGTTTTTAGATGCCTGTGTGCTCTAGCTCTACCAGCCCACACATGGTCACATTTCGTGCGTGCAGAGATGTGATTGTAGATGAATTTGGATTTGACTCGGCGTGTTATTACGTGCTTGTTCGCCCACATGTACGGTTCTATAGTAGGTACACACACCCACACGTGCTCACTTTGTTGGCTTCTATGAGACATTATTTATAAACCAATAAACTATTAAATCCTATATATGAAGAGAAAAATGTCTTGTTGAGGTAATTTATCTTCCATTCCTTAATTGGCTTTTTGTTGATTCAATGTATGACTGATCAATTATTTAGGCTATGTATAATGTATTTTGCCTGACATTCTCACGTTTCATGTCGGTATCACTTTCATTCAGTATCACCTAGGGTGGTAAAAGGAAACTCGTGTACAGTGTAAAACACTTCCTGCATGTTTTTTAAGTTTATAACTGTAGAACGATTTTTATAGTTATCACATCTCTTTATATTCTAAACCATCACCGCAAGAGCAGTCCTGGGCAGAAGTGGCCGAGGACTATCCTGTTCTTTCCAATCACTCAGTCAAGTAGGAGACTTTTCCGTTCTTAGGTTTTTTTTATTTGACTCAAGTAACATAGCAGATGGTATTCTGTTGATCTTGTCATCTTGTCATGGCACACATGCAGAGGACTTTTCCCAAAGATGTTTTTTATTCTTTGGTCTTCCATCTCCAGGAAAGTAGTGGAAGGGTTGGTAGAAGGGTTTTTCTTTAGTTGAGATATACATGTACATGCTTTAAGATATCTCACAATACACGGTAGTGTTAAACCTGCAATCATTGACCTTTTGACCTCTTTGTAATGAACCTGTACAACCATAAGTTGAACTTCAAGTCAAGAAACAGTATCACAGATAAACATCCGGCAGATACTTAGCATTATTGGTATTTGGAGTCATGTTTCTTGTCATCTGAACACTGGTTAACACTTGGATAGCGCTGTACACTTGGTTCATCAGACTTTATTTGCTAAAAACAGCTGTCTGCTGTGGCTGAAATACGAATTAAACTTGAAAAATAAAATTAAATCAAAATTTGCAGACCAAAAAAAACAAAACAAAAAGCTGAAAGACACTAAAACACTCATAAAGCCGAGAGGAATTACAAAGTTGGGAGATAATTCTCTGAGGGTTTGCTGCGATAAGCAACAACTTTCCCCTACACATAGTCATGGGACTCTAAAAATATTAAGAATAGCAACTTTAACATGTAATATATGTTTATAAAATAACATAATTGACTGTTTAGCTGTCAACTTTAACTGCATCAATCAGTTCCAATATTAAAAACATTTTAAACAAATTAGAAATTCAAGCTAACAAATGGATTACCTAATGTACAAACCACTAATGAATCGAAAAGCGCACCACAGCTCGTGCTTCACCACAACTCCAGATCGGGCCTTTAACTTTCTTGTCACCACATCAAATACATGCCTGTTAGTGAAGGCATTGTCTGGTTTGACAGGCAGCAGAGCAAGTGGAAAGGAACTATAAAAAGTGTCTGTGGGGAATTTACAAGTCCCCCTCTATTATTTCGCTGGCGTTTTGTCTCGCTGCTCCTGACAAAGATTGGGCTTGCCACTGTAGCGTGCTTAATGAAGCAGAGACGGAGAAAGAGATGCAGAAAAGAAGGGCAGAGAGCAAAAGACAAGGGCAATAGAAGAGAGAGAGACAGAGAGACAAAGACACCATATTGACTTTCAGCTGGGGCATTCACAGTCCAGGAGAGTAAACTCTCCGGCAATCTAATGCTCATTTTAGTTTGTTACCAGAGCTTCTTTTATTAACTCTGTAAACAGACTCCTGTCTTTCAGTTTAGTCTCTCACTCTACTCTACCATCAGCCATCTCACACTCAATCAGCCTCCAACCTGCTGTGCCATATTTCTTTATGGAAATGTCTCCCTTTTAAATGAATCTGACGGCAGTATTACGGCATTACAAGCCCCTCTGTGATCACTGCATCCATGACAAGGCCGCTGTGGTCTAACTAGAGCGCGAGAGAGAGGAAGATGAAGCGAGGAGCGCGGCGAAGTAAGAGAGGAAGAATAAAGAAAGCTATAAAAGGAGAGGTGACTGAATTAAAGGTGTGCGTAGCTCCTGAGTGATTGAAATGGAGAGGCTCGACACCCAGGCTCAGCCACAGATGGAGACGAATCGACTGCAGCCGATGTCATTACTATTTAACAAACCTGCTATAAGCACGGCGAGGCTTGAGGATCAATGACACAGTCCAGGATAATGGAGTAATTTACCTCCCTGCAAATGGATACCGTCGTGGTGGCAGTTGTTTTTTTTCTCTGCCCCGTGGGTGTACATATTTACAAGCACTTCTTCTCACTCTAGTATTATTTCGGTCGTCATATGAAGGCTTACATTGCAGCGTATATTTACGTGTGCTTCCTCCCACGTGGGTGCTGTGTTTTCGATTGCAGCTCTTTAACATCACAGCCTCCATCTCCCATCTGAAGAGTCAACTTGTGGCCTCTCCCCTGACTTTGATGCTACACTGGGGGACGTCAATACTGTACAGATTCAATCTGAGCCAGCAGGGATTTACATTTTAAAGGCTTTATAAAGTGCTAGAGAGCTTAACATAGTAAAACAAAGGGGTCTGTTTATCCATCTCTCAATCTATGTAGTTATTATTATCATGGAAAATCCTTGTGATAGTTTGGGAAAGAGAACCAAGATAAAATCTACATTTTAAATGATTAATGTCCTGAAAAAATAACTGTCTACTGTTTAAGACTTTATTTATCTTCCATGTTCCAGGATTCTCAGTCTTTATGCTAAGCTAAGCTGATTGGTTACAAGCTTTTTTATTTTTTATTTTTGTAGTTTACTGGAAGAATATGAGAGTGGTATCGATCTTCTCATCCAACTTAAAGCTAAAAACCAAATAAGTATCCCAAAATATCAAATACAGTGATTTTTCCCCCTGTGCATTTACTAATTTTGTCTTAGTAGTAGTAACTTGTGGGTTGTGTGGGATAGTTCCACATATAGAAATGGTGCAACTACAGTCAATAGTCCCTGGATGTTATTGAGCATAATGAGAGAATAGCCAAACCGCTGGTCATGAGTCTAAATGAGCAGCACCACAGACAGGACTCCAACAGGTTACAGCCAAACAACATCCTGAGTCACGCTATTTACAAAGATGAATGCGTTGCTATTTTAATCTCTGACGTTTCTTCGGGCCATCTTACAAATCCAATTTCCACATGCAGAATTCCTCACAGAAAATTAGCAGTAATAACATCTTGCGGACTTTAATTTTCCCTGGGAGAACTTGTTGATTCCGCTCAAATGTTTAACCGTCCAAACATCTTCCACGCCTCTTATACTCTTTGTACTTTGACCTCTCATGAAACATATTCCCCATACTTGAGAGTGACATTAATTGTGCCGCTCTAATGCTTATGTTAGCCCTAGAGCTGATGAATGCAATGAACCTGCCGACTATAAAGGGCTCTCTCAAACACAGGCGTTCCACCGGCTGCCTTTGCCATGGTGACAGCTGAAGGCAAAGACGTCTCGCTAATCCCCAGGATTTCAGCACCTTTTTGGGGTCCGCTGTTCCGCTTGTAGAAGTGTCCACATGCAAATGTGCAGTCACACACACACACACACACAGAAACGATCCATGCTTGCAAGAGCATTTGCTGGTTTGCTGTAACACCACACCACACACACACACACATGCATGCATGTATTCCTGTATATCCTTATACTTAAAAATGAATGAGTAAACATGGATATGATTACATAATCCAAGCCAGATATTCATGAAAATGACAGATGTTAACATCTTTACATGTCAGGTTTACTCAGATGACACACACACTCTTATAAATACACCTACCAACGTACACATTTCTTGTTTTCCTATAGATTTACCACTAAATGATTCAATCTTTTTAAACCCTAAACCCTCTTACATGTGTATGTTTGTGTGTCTCAGCGTGTAACAGCATAGTCAGACCCACACATCTCTATTCCTGGATGCAAAGCAGCTGATTCACATACACATGCAGACACACAGAGGGAGAGAGAGAGAGAGGGAGGTACGGGCAGATGAAAACAGCTGCTTACCTACAAATCTATGAAATAAGATGGAGAATCCACAGCCAGCGGTGTGTATGTGTCTGTGTCTGTGTGTGCATGTGTGTGTGAGTGTGTGTGCGTGCTGCAGGAGAGACCGTCTTTCTGAGCTGGTGTAGGTTCGTCTGTGTGGAATTGAGTTTCCAGTCTCCCTCCCCTCCCACTCTCTCTCTCTCTCTCTCTCTCTCTCTCTCTCTCCCTCTCTCTCTCTATTTGTCTCTATCTCTCTCGCTCACTGCATCAGTAGTCCACTGTGTGGCTCCAATCACAATGCCTGTGGTCACACCTCACCGAGCAAATTGTTCATTAGCGGACATCACCCAGTGCCGTGGACACTAGGAAACAGAGTTTCCAGACCACAAATCTCCTATGCAAACATGCTGAATGTTACATGCACAGCACATACACAAGCTGGTAAAAACTGTGGTCTCTTTCAAGCACTATATTTAGACCCTAATATAACTAGTATGCTGATGTTTCTTTTTTCTATTTTTCTCTCTGCAAGGAAACCACCCACCACTTTGTAGAAAATAGTTTATTGTCATATTGAGTCAAACTTTGAAGTGTAAAGTAAGAATAAATATGTTTGTCAGACCAAAGAAGAAACTGTTACCCAGCCAAATTTGAATAATCAAGTATTGCTGCAAGTATTTACAAGTTTATGAAATTAGGTGTCAAAATCAGGTAAAATTGAGCAGTGTTCTCAGCTCCAAGACTGTGGGGGCGTGTCCGCTGAATGAGCTGAAGCCACGCCCACTTGTGGGAGCCGTCAGACAGCAATTTTGAAGCGACTAAAATGTGTCAGATGAGTCAGAAAATGACATGACTAACTTTGAAACACTCTAAACGAGATGAATGAATATCTATCTCTCTGCTAGGGGTGCAGCGGTATGCTCCGGGTGGCTTCAGCGTGTCATCGAGCCACCCTTTAAGAACCGCCCACAAAATCCTGGACTGAAAACTGTTTTTAACCTGTAAGTCCACATTTTAGTAATATATCATCAAAGTCTTTTCATATGTTTTCAGCAACTATTTACCAACATATTTAATGTATTTTAAGAAATTTCCTTTACATAGACTTAGTTGTTTCTGTTGTTTTGACCATCATTCTTATAGCTTATGATAACATTGGACTCACCAAAGCAATTGCTGAGATCTGGGAGAAGTCTTCAAATTTAAAGACAAAATACTTCATTTGTAGTTTCCCTCTGGAACAAAACAACAATATAACTCCTCTATAGGCAGGACAACATCACATCCAAAGCTATTACAAACCACAGGTGCAACAGCAGGTGACACAGCTATGATTAAGGTCTGGACAGGACTGTGAGCACAAAAGCGTCTTGGTTACGGTTAGAGGAAGATTGTGGTTTCGGTTAAAATAACTGTTTGGGAACAATTGTTAGTTGTGGTTAAAAGTATCCAGTGTTTGTAGCAATGAGGAAACAAACAACAGTCTCCTGTGTCAAAGTTGGACATTTCTTTAAACTATTCAGCCACCCTGACCTCCTCCATTTGCAGACTTTGTGACTATATAACAACACCAAACCACTTCCTGCTGGTCTCCCAATAGACAGGATGGTTTTGTCACTTTCTGGGCATTTGCTGCAACGACTGGTGGTGTAATTTCTCAGTCTCATCTTGACTTATGGCTACATCGCTACCACAAAGTCTGACAACAAACACAAGCAAAAGTGTGACAGACAGTTTGTAGGGAAACGAAAGGATTAGTTGACAGATTACAACTTCATTTGGCGGTACAATCAAACTTGAGGCAAGTAGCACAGGTCAAAGTTGAACCAGGAGGTTGATGGTCAATGGATACAAATGAGTAACTTGGTAAGTTGTGTTTAAAATCTGTTGGATTGTCTTGCTACTTGTGTTTTTTGTTTTGCAAAAGCTCAGTGGCATTTTGTGCTATACCTATACGTCTATCCACCAATCTGATCTACACATCCTTACTTTCCAATATCTAATATTGAGACTCGAGGTCTCTCATATAGCATCTGTTTTATTAATTTCCATCCCACCCTAACCCAGCACAGAACAACTCACGTCATGGCCAACCTCCTACATATTTTGCATGACGTCAGAGAGACTTACCTTTGGCACAGTTGTAAATTGACTTATCAATGTTGACATCTTAAGGTGTCCATTTAATGGAGGATATTATTGTTGTGCACCAACTTTGGCACGACATTCCCTGCATTTGTGCCTCTATGATTCCCAGGAATTCCCAAATATAGAAACAATCAATGAACTCCCACCCCAAGGAAACATAATTTCCTGAGTGGTGGCTGAGCAGTCCTCCCTGTGATGAAGTCTCCTTCCCCAGCTCGGCTCAGTCCCGCCGGCGCAGGCAAAGTCGCCTTGATAACACATTTGACCTTGACCTTCCTTGCTATTCTTACCACCTTTACTTTTACCCTAGTGAGATAAAAAGACGAGTTTCTTGGCTACACGACGCCTGCTTCTTCTACTTTGAAGTATTGTCATGTTTTTATACAGAATAAATTGGATTTAGACTGGATACATTTTCTGAAGAGGTGCATACCTCAAATACATACAGATATATGCTAATAATGTCTAAGGGACTCACACAGGCTGTATCTACCAGACTAAACTGACTTGGAGGAAGAACAAACCCAGTCTTCTCTTGTCTTCATACTTAACCGTAAAGAAACGACTGTTTTTTTTGGTGAAAGCAACACATTTTTTGGAGACAAGAGATATTGAACAAGGTTTACTTAAAGCCCGGTTGCATGACTTCGAAGAAATCAAAACATTTTTGTAATAACTGTAGACACAAGTGCTTCTTTCCAGCCTGCAGGCTTTGCTCAACAGCAGTGAGGGATATGAAAGGTAAAATTAACTCCCATTCTGATCTCAGGACAGATTTAAATGTCTCATTCTTATGAAGTTATGAATTTGGGACAGGGTAGGTAAGCTGAGCTTCAAACAGTGCCTGAGGATAGCTCTCACAACAGACGTGTTCTAATTAAGGATCTTTAGAGGAGTCTCAGGTTTTATTTATTCATATCCTCATAAGGGTCTTTTTTTAAAAATGACGTACTACAATGCAATACAAATATTAGACATAACTGGGGGCTTTAAATACATAATATATGTAAGCTATCATGATCTGTACTTCACAAGTGCGTCACATATCTTCTCAAATTTCACTCTTTCCTTGAAATAAATATGGATACAGCCTGAAAAGATAAATATATGACAGTTAGAGCTGAAATTAATTGTCAATTATTCAATAAGTAACTTAGTCCGCAACTAAATTGATAATTAATTTAAAACTTTCCACCAAAAATGGCAACATTTCTTGGTTCCAGCCTTTCAAATGTGAGTATTTTTTACTTTTCTCTCACTGTGTCCTGACAGTGGAAGGGTTTGGGATGAAACAAGACATCTGAAGACGTTACTTTTGCCTCTGGGAAATGATGTGATGGGAATTTTTCATCATTCTCTGACATTTTATCCATTGATAAAAGGAGAAAATACATTATTTATTTCCTCTACCTCAGCTGAAGTCGTTTAGCTTCTTCCCGAGCTCATGAAGGAAGCTCCAGTATCATGCAGTAATACTGAAAACACTCTTCCACTTCCAATTCAAAATAACCTCTGTGGACCGTATCATGCACTTTTACACATAACCCTGTGTTATCAGTGTGACTAAAAACAGTGAACTTCAGTGTGTTAAAGAGATTTTTAATGCTTTCTCAGGTCTGGCTGGCGTCTTGAGGACACCGTGAAACAGATTGGAGTCCCCCAGAGAATACTAAGAATTCAGTGTGTGTGTTTGCGTGGGTGTGTGTGTGACTTCACACTGATGTCCTCTCCTTGTACAGTCGGCTGGCTCCGGCACACAGAAAGTGCCAAACAATAGCAGATTGTGGAGGTCAGAGAAAGTGCCTTTGTCTTGAAAAAAAAAATACAATGGACTCTATCTATAGTTTATTGGCTCTGCCATCTATATAGACCCTGCCAAGGGTCCTTTTTCATAATGACAGCAAGGTCAAGACCCTAAAACTCCCAAAAACTACTAAAAGCTACTAAAACAATTACCCTTCTTACAGCTGGCTATTTTAACTTTTGTTCATGTTTTTTATGAATGTGTCTCTGCCTGCAGAGTGCAGTACACTTGCTAATGATGTTTAATATCTTGCATACTATGGGCTGACGTAAAAACAGACCAAGGTGTGTCATTAATCGAGGTCTCCGTATATAGTCACAGCGTAAATATGTCCCTTGAAAGAAATCCATAAAGACAATATGACTGCGGGAGAAATCCAATATATACTTGGATGTAACGAGCAACGCAATTTCTTTGTGTGTGTTTCGTCTTTTCTTGTGTGTGTACTTCAAGTTCAATGAAGAGAGAGTGTATCTTCCAGTGTGTGTCGTCTCGTGCAGCTTTCCCTGCAGATTCGATATGCCTTGTTAGGGCTGTTAGGAATCAGAGGTGACCTTGGTGGACAAATCATCTTCCTTTACTGAGGTAAATATTGTACACGATACTAATGCCTGTGCCTTTGATGAAGCTTTTACAACTATGAGTGTGCAGTTTAAAGAAAGATAAAGATATACACTTGCCTTCATTTGGAGACATGTTAATATATTACTCTAAATATTCACTCGCTTTAACTTCTCAACTTCGACCCACGGTATATGTAGATAAAAAAGGCTAAATCTACGGGAATAAAAACATAAGGTGATTATATACCACTTAAAGCACAGTTATGTATTTTATGTACCATTTCTGCCAATAAATCACCGTAAATGTACGGGTAGATGGTTTCATCAGGGCTTTTTCCACTGAAAACAGTGAGTACGCTGACAAGAAGAGTCTGGAGACTGAACCAAAACAATAAAGTTTAGAGCCAGGTGATGAAGCAGAAGTACTGTTACCATGGTTACCCACAGTTCAATATACCTTGCATGCCCTGTTTGTCTTGTTTATTAGTTGTTGTTTTTTTTTATACCTGATACCTGCCAACCCAATCACATGCAATCTCTGTGCTCATGGTACACCTAAATTAACAATATGGCACATTTTCACAACACACAGTGACAGATGGAGGTTACAAATGGGGATTTTGGTGTAGGTGGGGGGGGGGGTCAAGTGAGATGTGTATGTTTAATACATCAGCTCTGTGCATCTACAGGGGATTCAAACAGGGTTTCCATACCAATAAGGAAGACTGATGGGATAGACGACAGGTGTCACACATAAGCTACAACAGCCTCTAAGCATGTTATGAATGCCAATCACAGCCCTCCCATGGCGATGGGTGAAAGATGGAAGGTGGATGATGGAAAAGACAGAGACAGATAAAGAAATGGTAGATGATTGTGCATTGTGTTGTGTCAGCCTTAATGCTGCTTCCTTTTTGGGAGGGAAATTTTAATATTTTATAATGTTTAAAGCTGCTGTAATCAATATTTTTGTATTCACAATGGATTAAGTAACCCCGAGAAGATGTTGTGAAAGTTGTGACAGACTCACAAATAGTATAAATAATTACACAGGTCCCCCTCCAGAGTTTGTTAGCACCTTTCAGCTCCTTGTTTTTGGTTTTACAGCCTGCAACTTTTTAATATTTTGGCTCACTTGCACTGCTCTATTGACAACCTCGTTTCAGGCAGTTGCATTTCAGTGAAAAAGCTCAAATCAAATAAGTGTGCCCCCCTGATTTCATCCTGAAGAGTTAGTAAGGCACATGATGCAAGAGATGAGGTAGAGGAGTAAAAGAAGCAGGAAGCTGTAACGGAATTTCCACACCCTGATGTGGGTGGACCCCTCCCGCCCAGAGAACAGAGAGGGCAAATTTTCTCTCTCTCTCCCCGCTTCCTCCCCTCTTTTTCTTCTCTGCCTCCCCTCCCTCCCAACTTTCTCTTTTTTGCTCGGACAATAGGGGCCACGGTGAAACAATGCAAAGAGGAAAGGCCGGGGGTTTGTGCGGCAGCAACAGGGGGGGTGGTCTAAGTTGCTGAGAGGGGAAGATGAGTGAGAGGGCCTTGGGGCTTTACAGGGGGGTCTGAAGAGAGTGATGGAGGCTTTCTTTCCCTGGATGGGAGGGTTTTGATGAGGGGGATGTATAGAAAATCAGCGGGGATGTGAGGGGGGTTGTTTTACGTGACATGGGGGATATAAGGGATGTAGGGTACAGAGGGGTAGCTAGCGCTGAGGGCAACACAGGCACATGGCCGAGGGGCCGAGGGTTATGTTTTTGTGGGACTCAAACATATTTCTGCCTGACTGAGCTTGAAAGTGATTATGCTGAGCCAGGCAAAGAAAAAACCTCAGGCTTTTTTTCTGTTGCACTCACACACAGGTTTGCACACAAGATACACTTGTTAGCCAAAGCATTGAAATAAAAACAGTTTTAATGAATATTTTCAGATTAACGACGTTTAAAAGTCTCAGCATCTTTCAGCTCATTGTTTTTTTTTAACTAAATTAACTGGGAGTTAAAGGGAGTCCAGATATTTCCTCCAGTTGGTGAAAGAAGAGACAGTACTGGAGATGAGTTATTAAAAAAAAACATGACTCATGAATGCTGCTTCGTATGTGCCAGAGATATTGGTGATAAAATGTCAGTTTTCTGTCGCAGGCTGTTCTGCTCAAAAAAAGATAAATATCATTGTTCTGGCGCCAGATGAGAAATCTGACAAAAATATCCAGGTTTCTGATCATCTGCACGGATGAAACGTGTGCAGAGATGAACATTTCAGTTGGGGATGAATCCAGTTTGGTTTCCACCTGCTGTATTTATCACTCTGCTGCATTTGACATCTCCATCTGCTTACCAGTAAAACAAGAGTGACAAGCCACAAACGTATTTTTACTGTTTTCAGTTTGTATAGATATCCATATATTGTGTTCTATTGACTGTACTGTTACTATTTAGGGTTGTGGAGGCACTTGCATGGATGGCAGACAGTGATCAAAGACCTGGATATGGTGTTTCTATGCCACAGTATCCCAGTTTTAGCTGTATGGATAGCAGGCCTCTCAAAAGCAGGTTAAAGACTTATACAGGTTTTTATATGTGCAACACATAACCAGGATACCAAATATCCCCTCCCACAACTGGGAGATTAATGTGCATGTGCTAATACATACACACCTTGAATTCTAACAAACCCATTATAGTACTGCGCCAAATACAAAAGGTCAAACATTAAATAGAAGTACTGGGAAATATAAAGTCGAGTGTGTGTGTGTGTGTGTGTCGGTGGGGGAAGGTGCAAATGACTGCGGAAAATAGATCCAGGGAAAGAGAGAGAGAGAGAGAAAAAAAGAGAGAGAGTGGCACAGGATGTGATGACCTAAAACTGCCTCTGCTGCCCGTGTGTGAAAGAATGGAAAGACCCGATCACAACTGTGACAGCCATTTTACAGTCACCTACACAGAACACTGTCATGACAACCACGGCTCACATTTGCAGAAAAAAACTACTCCGAGATGAAGTGACGGTGATGTCAGAAAAAGACGTCTTTATGGCTTTTAAAGCCGCAGTTTGAAAAAAAGCAACATGCATGGAAGCTTAATTCATACAACATACATCAGATTTAAGATTAGAATTCATCACTAAACCAGCAGTGTGTAAACTCTTGACACCTTGAATATTTTACCAAATGGTCCAGAAATTAAAAAAGAAACATGCACTTATGTGCAGTAAGTAAATAAATAAAGCTACTTAAAGGTCCAGTGTGTAAAATTTAAGGGGGGTTTTAGTTGAAAATTCACAATTACAGATGACTTGGTGGAAGATATTTCTTGTTTCAACTAAGGAACTTTTTACTTTCAATTTAGGAACAGATAAATTAATGAATAAAAAGTTATTAAGCCTACGTTTTCTCAAGTAGTACAAGTACAATTCTGAGGTAACTGAGTATACTTCTGCTTCACTACATTTTGGAGGAAAATATAGTACTAACACAAAAACACCAAACACTGTTATACAATAAATTAAGCCACCCAGTAGATACAATTAACTTATCAATGATAAAAAATACAGTATTTATAACGTATAAAGCTGCCTGTGAAGATTCCTGCAGTGTAAAGTTACACAGGGAGATAGTGTACCTACATGATATGAAACTAAGGTATTTGCATGGTTTTGCATTGTTGTCTTATCACTACTCATTTAGAGGAAACTGTGAAATGAGCACAAAAGTGTGCTGTAATGTGTTGTTTTCAAATGACTTCATAACCAACGCATTTCTCCTGGGATGGATTTACACTTACTATGAACATGCTGCAGGGATAACTTCTTTCTGTAAGCCTAACTGCCTGTATTAGTCTCTGGCCCCATCTTGTGGCATTAAAATGTCTTGCAGAGATTAGTAGGTTAGAGCAAACAGAATTCATGACCTTCTAATGTCTCCTTAGTTAGATGAAGTGGAAGTTCAACGTGACTTTATCGTGTTACCCTGACCACGAGGTTCTTTGGGCTATAAATAATACTTGCAGACATAAGCTCTGCTTAAGCTGCAGTGTGAGCCTTTGCAGCTGTGTAAAGATGCAATCAAAAATATTACAGGTCTGTTGATGAGGATCTGGAATAAGTGGAAATGGGATAAACGCTGTACGAAGCATACAGATTTTTAACTTTTGGAATTCATTTGCAGGATAATATCATTTAACACAAGACAAAACTGTAGAATGTAGAATTCAAATGATTGTAGGGACTGAGTGTGATGGATACCAGAACATACGGAAACAAGGTCAGTTATTAACAGATAGATTTGCAACAACAACAACAACAACAACAAAAAAGGAGATGCACTGATGTAACAGAAATGAAGAAGAGTGTAATGAAGCGCAGCTCAGAAGGAGAGGTCAGGGAGATTGTTTTATAAGATTCAAAGAAAAGTTGGAGAAGGACCAGGAAGAAGCATTGATCACTGTGGTAGCAAAGTAAAGTTAAATGTCCAGTGTGTGGGATTTAGTGACACCTAGCGGTGAAGTTGCAATTTGCAACCAAATGAATACAACTCTCCTATAGCTCACTCTCATTCCAAGCATGTAAGAAAAAGCCTGTTTGGCAAATTCACATTAAAAGCCAAAGTGCATATCTAGATTAGAGTTTGGCTTACACTCTCACTATAGATATAAAGGGCTTATTATAAGACAACAAAAACCCAACGATTCTTATTTTCCGGTGATTAAACACTAATGGAAACTGATAAATATTGATAAATACTAAAATTTACACACTGACCTTTAAGTAAATGATGGCACTCCCTCCACCAATGAGAGTCCAGGAGATCTTTTTTATTTAATTATCTAAGCAGGATGTTTGCCACATTATAGTTTTGTGTTGCTTATTTATCATCATTGTCCCCTGCTCAGCCTCCGTACCAGTTGGTGGTGCACGCATCCCTTCGTTGTCTGCCATACTCCCAATAAAACCATCAAGAAGAGGAAGCAGCTGCAGCCGCAGCCTGAGGGGAGCCGGTGCGTGTGCAGCCGTGGCAGATCCGGATCAAAGTGACTCCCCAGGCAGGCAGGAGGACTGGAAGAGCGCTGTAAAAAAATGGGAAACCTGCTGCTGTCCACCAGGTATAACAAAATCAAACATTGCTGTGATGTTGCATGTGTGTGTGTGTGTTCCGTGTAGCGCACTTTGCATGCGCATTACAATAAGGTGCGCTGATGATGCGCTGCATCCGCATTGTGAGTGTCCGTTTCAAATGATGAAGTCACCGGACTCCAGTGATCGATTCGGTTCGGTGGATGCAAGGTGCAGCGTTATGACCTTCTTACAGTCCATTTTCATTTACCTGGGAGCTTAATCCGCTTTTTATCAGACAAAATGGCAACCCGTGAATGTTCAGTATGAGGGATTTATCGGAAGTAAGCCTGATTATGGCTGTTATGATATGAAAAACCATAATCAAACACCCAGTTTCACTAAAAACTGCACATTGTTTCACAATGTGTTACTTAATGACACAAGAAATGATGGAATATAGAGCAGTTCAAATATAATTAAGGATAAATAATGATGTTTGTCATAATCAGTAATATTGTCCATAAACACAGTGTAGAAATTGTCAAAAATATAAGTGATGAAAACATTTAAAGCAGTATGTAATGTTACACACATATTCCAATCATATCTCTGTCTGTCTTCACTCCTTGATGTATTATTCTAGCAAGTATATTCATATTAATAATGTAACATGTAATTTAGCTTTGTATATTTTGTTGTGTACCCAATATTATCTTATTAATAATTAAACATATCATATGATCATGCCATATGTTCATAGCTACTCCACAGCGAGCTCAATTAATTTATTCCGCCAAACATGGTTTGAAAAAACTAAATGCTAAATTTTAAACATTTTATTTTGTTTAAAAAAAAAATCTTTTTCCCCCCATTTTTTGGCAGAGAGGAAAAACAAATTCACTATAAATATGCCTTATTTTTTATTAAAACTGCAGATATGTCACATATATTCTTACAGGTGCAATCATAGTGAAATCTTCAGTGAAACCAAAAACACATGTTCTGATTATGTGTGAGTGTAACTGTAACTCTTGTCTTTTGTTCCAGCCTCTTCAGGACTGAAGCCACGTCTGCACCAGTCACTGGAGGGAGTTTCATAACCCGGAGGATCAGTAGTAGCGTAACTTATTATTATGCTCCATTCTCTGGAGCAGATCACATCACATCATGTAAAGACTCCTCCTCCTGTGCATTGCTCTCAGAGTCACCTTCACGCACACCTGCCTCTCCCCGAAACGAATCAGAATCCACCTCCCCTCGCCGCCCCCTTCTTGTTTTCTTCTCCTGGCTCGGTGCCCAATCAGGTGCTGTTGCCAAATACAGGGACCTTTACCTGGACCGTGGCATCGATGTACTTGTAGTCCGTAGCAATGTAATGCACTTCTTGTGGCCTCGGTGGGGGCTTGGCTACGGGTTGGAGGTTTTGAAAGTTTTGGAAGAGCCTCAATTCTCAGACAGGGCGGTGCTGGTCCATGCCTCTTCCATTGGTGGCTACACTTTCACGCAGATACTGACCCACATCGCTCAGGGACAGAAAAAACATGCAGGCCTGGCCCAGAGGGTGATAGGACACATCTATGACAGCTTGGTCGTTGGCACTCTTGAACATATGGCGATAGGTGAGTGCGCGTGAACCAGCTCGGGTTACTTTTGTGTTTGGATATGTGTCAAATCTTTAAATAATTCATCAGCCAGCTGACGGACTGCTCCAGTTTGTCAGGGGTCCAGGAATTATTTGTGGCAGCTTGTTTCTGACCTTTCCCAGGGCTGTTTGCAAACAGTTTATACATTCACCAATTGACATTTATATAAGGCTGTCATAATGAGATTGATTTAATCCACAAAATGTCCCAGAATAGTGAAGGTGACCTCTCCTAATTTCTATTTGTTTCCAACCAAAACACTCCTAAACCTAGTCCTTAAGGCATTCAGTTTATTATGAGGTAAATAAAAAAGCAGCAAAGCTAGAATAAGTGCATATATGGCATTTTTTTCCTCTGCTAAATAACTAGAAATCGTATTCAAAGACCAAAATTGCTATAGATTAATTGACTGGAGTTGCTAACAAACGATTTTCATTACTGATTAATCTTAATCTTAATTGATTTTGTCTAAGCCCCAAAAGATATTCAGTTTTATATAATTCAAGACCTACTTATCTTCATCTGAGAAACTGGAATCTATTTAATCTTTAATCAAAATAATCGCAGGTTAATTTGAATCTGATTAACTGATTGTCGCAGCCCTGTAATCAACAAACTGATCAATGTTTCAAATAGCTGTGGACCTTGGGACAAACATGAACTGTCGGACCTCTATAATTATTAAGTAATTAAGATAGAAGTGCAGGCATGTTTTCACGAGTTAATTAGTGTAGTTCAGCTGCTTATCTATACTATAAACAATACAGTTATCTTTTGGAGCAGCAGCAGAGCCGATGACACGCAGCTCATGGAAGCATCGAGGTGCTTAAAAACACCAAATACCTCCGGCAAATCAGAACACACAGACATGATGCAGGTGTTTTTAGATTCAGTGTGAAAAATGCAGTTAAACCTTTTTAAATCTGCTTAGAAATCACAAAAATAGACTGCAGAACTTTTCTGAGAATCATCACGTTTTTAAGTCTAATTTGACAAAAAAACAGGGTTTAGGCCACATCAAGTCATTTAAATCCATGGCAACATCCCCCAAAGTCAGATGAGACTTTCATTGTGTCAATTCAAGTAAAAGACAAAGATATATGTAACATGGAAATGTGCTCTTAATTATGAAATATTAACTCTCTGTCTCTTGTTATTCAGGTCTTGGCAAGACCCTACTGCCACGTTTTGAGGCCTTCGTCAAAAATGCCGCCATGCTTTACTTCTGGCTCTTCAAAAGCCACACGGCGGACCTCTACGAGAGCAGCGTCCAGGTGTTTCACAACAACCCGATTACGGCGCCAGCCCTCTTCTTCTTCAGCGAGAACGATGCCCTGTGTGACCCGGTCGCCCTGGAAAGGTGCATCGACCACTGGAGGAAGAGGGGCGTGAGCGTGGAGAGCAGAAGGTGGAAGGAGTCGGTGCATGCGGCGCACATGCGATGCCACCCGGAGGACTACCTCTCTACCCTGGAGAAATACTTGAACGCACTGTCCATTTCCTCCACAAATGCAAACATGCACACTATTGGGTGTGAGTGACAGTGCAGTCTGACTGAATTTTTAAACTGTAAGATGCTTTATGGGTTTAAAGAGAATGCACATTGATCGTTATATTCTTCAGCTTGGGCATTATTAACTGTAATTTGTATTTTTTCTCTCGTTTTATGCACGCTCAGTTGTTTGATTCTGTTGCTAAGGTTACACTTGAATTGATATGCAATATTTATTATTATGATATTGGAGGTCATGTTATGTGCTGCTTGTTTTGCACTGGGAATTTTAAGGAACCGATGTTGCACTTGATACCAGAGAGCTGGTTTCTGCACATTATGTTAGTCAAGTAAAACTGTCTGTAAAAGCACTTTTTGTTTATTTCTGCACAAAGCACACAGCAGGGTTCCCACACCTTTTTCATGAACAAATTCAAGCACTTTTCAAGCACCTTCAAGCACCAGTTTTTCCATTTTTCCAGCACCTTTAAATAGGTAGCCTACTAGCTGTGTTTGCCATGATGGTCATGGGAAGCGCAGCGGTGCCACTGTATGGCATAATAATATGGGTCTAATTAGCATTATTTCATATGGTGGTAGATTGACTGTTTTGATTTTTAACTAATTGTGAATTGGCTTGTATTCTCAGCTTGTGAGCGGTGTATTGTGTAACTACCATAGCGCAATAACAGTGACAAATAGACATCACACAAATTTCAAGCATTTTCAAGCACTTCACAAAAAATTCAAGCATTTTCACAACCTTGAAAACACTGAATTGAAATTCAAGCACCCGTGGGAACCCTGACACAGCTTACAGGGGGGTGAACAGGCGGTATGCAGGACAGCTAAAGGTGGGTCAAGGACTGGAAAACAGATGTGCACCATGAGAGGATTTGTGCAGCTGAACCAGCTGTAAAATGACTTTAAAGCAGGTGGTTACAAACACTGTAGCCAGTTTCAGTGAATGGTGGGTCAACACAGAAGAAATGTGAGTGTTTGTTGGGAGGTAAAGGTGAGTAAAGACCTGAACTCGCTTAATGAAGCAAACTGTATTTGACGCAGAGCAAACGGCGGCATCTGCTGGTCAAACATTTAAAAAAAGCCAGACTGCAAGTGTTTTTACGGCTTTCGTGGTTGATATTTAGTTTAATACAGCTCGTGTTATAAAAACGGACACGTTTCAAGCAGAGTTTTTAGCTCTTTTGTTAAAAATACGAGGCAGTTTGACCAAAACAACGACCCCGGTGTTTCATTACGTCGACGTGCGACGTAATGACGTATAGTTTGGCGTCCGTACGTCACGTAAACCGATGTAAACATCCTATCTACGCTTTAAAATCTAGTGCCCGTCTACATCAGTGTGTACGGTAAAGCGTGTGAGCGGCTTCATGGTGCATTCAAGTGCACCTCGGAAACTCAGAAATCAAATAATCGCTTTTCTAAGATTCATATGCAGATTTAAAAAAGTCTTTAAAAACACAAATCCTCCTGATTTTTGTTCTGCATGTCCCCAGCTACCTCTGTGGTGAATTTAAAGTTATTTTACTGTACCATTGATGCTGAAATCATACACTTTATTAGAAAATGGTACAGTAAAATAACTTGAAATTCACCACAGAGGTAGCTGGGGAGAAAACAATTTGATTTGTCTATTTATTGACTTTTCTAAATCTGCATATGTATCTTAGAAAATAGATTATTATTGGATTTCTGAGTTTCCGAGGTGTACTTTAAGGCACCATAAAGCCGCTCACACGCTTTACCGTACAAACTGATGTAGTCGCGCACTAGATTTTGTGTAGAAGTGTATATAGCGTTACTGCAGTGTTGTTTGGTAGGAAATGTTGTCAGCCAAGTCATAGCTGTTGTCATGCTGGTTAGATTTGCATAGTAACTTGAGTGTTTTGGTTGCTACCTGTGAAAACAACATGCTTTACATGTTAGTTTGTGATGACAAGAACACAGTGTGGTGCACACTGTTGACCCTGTAGACTTTGCCTGCACAATCACATTCAATCTTTGATTGATTTATATAATTAATGTTGCATAATTCAGGAAATGTTTCTCATACCAGATGGGTGGTTTAAAAACTAGTGGTAATGCTTGTGCGGTTGGACCACTGAGCAGATCATGACATTCACATGGAGTTGCCATTCAAGTAAAGTGGGCCAGCCTCTGTAGTGATTCGATGTAGAAAGAATGCTGAGTCATGTCACAGAGTGTTGGATTTAAAGGTATGTTAGCTCACGACTGGAGAGTGGTGTCCCCCTTCAGACGGGCCCCGTAGATTTATGACAACACAAACCAGATATCAATCGCACGGCCTTGTAGCGGATCAAAAAATTTAACATGAAAAGTGTCCTTACGTAGGAACGCACACCCAGCTTTTGGCACATTTTACTGCATATTCACAGAGACACAAAATTCTAAGAAAGCAACAAATTACAGACATAAAATAACAATAAAATGTCTATAATTTATCAATATTATAGCTTGACAATATAATTCATGAATGAGGGGATAGAAAACTTTAGTCAGTCTCATTTTATCCCCAAGTTAGTTTTTCAGTTGAGATGATCATCTCAGTGCAGAGATATAAAACAAGCTTCATGTTTTCTAAATGTCTCAGCTCTGAAATAAATTTTAGAGAGACCCATGTCCACTCAGACCTCAGTAAATTGCTAT
This sequence comes from Larimichthys crocea, assembly GCF_000972845.2. NCBI lineage: Eukaryota > Metazoa > Chordata > Actinopteri > Sciaenidae > Larimichthys > Larimichthys crocea. The sequence goes on along the minus strand of NC_040030.1, from coordinate 82,438 downwards.
TATTGCCAGTTTTATCAATTTCCAGTTCTGATAGATGTTTCTAAAATGTATTATAAAATGTACTGCTTTCTGTTGTTGGGTTGAAGCAATCACACATTCCTACCATATAACTTTGTTTGATTTCAGTCTAGTAGAAAACATGAAAACACTCACACAAGTTAGAAACTTGCACTCAGGCTTTTTAAGTAATGAATTTCCCCCAGTCTACAGTCAGTAGACTACAATGTACCCCCCACTCAAATGAAAGAAAATCCTGTGTCTTCACCGCAGAGCCTTGCCTGAATGCGGCCTTACTCATACGCCACTGTAACCTCGACCCACCGGGGCCCCTACTATCACATCTATTTCACAACTCCTTCTAGGCCTTTGTAAACGCTTTCACAAATCACAGATGTTTTTTTTTACTAATGCCATTGATTGCTTTAACTGATTCAGTCATTGTTTCTACTGATGAATAATATCATCACAACTTTCTACGTCTGTGTGATTTATTTACTTTTACTTTCCAGTCTTTTGACTCACCTCTGTGAAAAAAACACATGTGAGAATTTTTGGGTGTCTTTTTTTGTTGGATAGCTTTCCAAGTTGTGTTCACTCTTGTACAGCATCAGAGGAAATTAGAGAAGTAGAATTAGAGAAGGAATTATATATAGGAAGTATATATTTATATCTTTAGTATAATGTATTCTTATAATTTTGTACTGTGTTTGTACTGCCTGTATTAGTCATTGTATTATCAGTCGTGGTTCTGGATTATATTTTATAATAATTCAGAGTTTTGAGTGTCTTTTTCTTATGTCATAATAACTCTGTTACTTTTTAACTCGAGTTAAGTTAATTTTATTGATATAACCTGAGAAAATTGACCTCAAACACTTTTTAATGCAACAGGAAGAGCTTTTAATTTCAGTTACATTTTGATCGTGATTTCTCAGCGATACAATAAAATGCAGAAAGTCTGACTAAATGAGCAGGTTTAGTTTAACACTGAAACTAACTTTGGTTTAACCACTTTAATGTGAATAGATTTAATAAATACTAGCATAATTATATTCTAAAAAATAATTGAATCCATCATCTGTCTTAGCTTCAGATGTACAAAAACACAAAATGCAGATTTGAGCGCCGTGCGCCTCTCACTACACTCTCGTCTTAAGCGTACTATAATCCTTTACAGCTGTGTATGTGTCACAAAGCCGTGCCGCGTGATGTTCATGTGTGTGTTTTTGTGAGTCAGATTTTAACCTTTTTTTGCCACATTCATGTCTTTTAAGAGATGAATGTTTGTATTATCTACATACAGTTATTTAGTTTTTCTTATAAAACTAGAATACTTTTCTTTATGCATTGCTCACTAAAAAGTGCATTAAACTATGACACATATTTAAGCATTTTAAATTTCAAAATGAATGCAACAAAACTGTGTCTGCTGATAAGAATAGAGCTGTAAAAAATAATACATTAGTTTCATTGAGAACAAACAAGAAATGTTATGGTGCAAAATATAAAGTAAATATTGAAATCATAAATATTCTTATAGCGACTTTCTCACAGCAATGTAATGTTGTTATTATTACAAACTCATTTATGGTGTGTGACTGCCATTATAGTCACAAAAGCCTTATTTGAAATACATCAGTTTTGTTTTTGTTTGCTCAGCATGGTGTCGTGTCTCTCTGTAACACACACATTGAACTTATATATCGCAAAAACAAGTTTCATTTACATTTTTTGTAAACTCTTTTGACTTTGATTCATTATTTTGTTTGAGTAAACTCAAAGAGAAAAAAGTTTAATCAATTGATTTTTTTGGCAGTAGATTGACCAAACTTTAAAAACATTAATTTGTTTCTGAAAGTAATACTGATTCTGAAAATAAATAATTTTTTTAAAAAACTTGCCTTGACTTGATGTTTTTAAATGATTTCATGGAATTTAAAACACATAAAAATGAATAAATATTGATTAAAATCTTTATTGAAAAGTTTAATACAACAAATACAACTTCAGCTTTTGCATCCCATTGACCATAAGCTTAATATTTATGCTCTCAATAAAAACAGTGCACTTCAGATACCATAAACACTCCACATTCATCAAATAGTTTTCTTTAAAGAATCTCCATAGCAAAATACTCATACCAAAATCCAAAACATATAAACTATACTGCAGGAAACATCTCTTGCTATATCTATATTATAAATAAAATTCAAATAATAAATTTATTTCAAATATTTTTTTCAAACTTCTAGAAAATCTTTAATTGCACCTTGTACAAAGCTACAGCATTATGTTATTATGCAACTAACCAGAGGAAGAGCGTTATTGCTTGAGTCATTAGAAAATGTTACTCACATGCATTACATCACCAGGCCAGTGACAAAAACAAAGATTATGTGCAAAAGACAAATTACATTTTTGACTCTTTGTGCAAACAGAAGTTAGTGTATTTGTAGTATGGCAAGCCTTGGCATATGTGTGCTGTAAGTCTGAATTTCTCAGCAGACCTTGAGTTTGTCCTTGTTGAGAAGAAGTGTTTCCACGTAGCGCTGGACCTTCGTCAGAGTCATGTGAAGGTGACTCTCGGGGAACGAATTGTCAATGGTCTGTCTTACAGGTCTGGCCTGGAGGGTACAGTCCATTGTCTGGGCAAGGGAGCGCACCCTTCCTTCCAAGGTGGAGATATCGACCTCGATCTGGACGAGGAGCTCCGTGTAAGGACTCTGCAGTTCATTATCCAAAAGTCCAAGGTCATGACTGATGCTTGTTAGTCCCTCAATGGAAGGAGTGCTGATTTCTATGTGCAGAGGCACCGGCAGCTAAGTTGAGGAGAAAGAACATGAGCTGCATATTAGCACGTTGCTCAGTTTTTAATTTTCACGCTTTAATGATGCAAACATCTACAATTTTCCTTAAACACACCGAATTAGACTTTGCTGTGAGAAACTATGTGTACATTAAACACTGTGCATACCTCAGTCCTGAGTTTATTAATGTGGGCCAGGGTTATCTGAGCTAAGTTCGTTATACTGTTTATGGAATTTCTGATTTCTGAGTTCCCCTTCGTGGGAAGACTTGAGCATTCAGGAGCCACTGCAAGAGAGATGCAGAGAAAGGCCAGAACGATGTGCATCCTAAAAACAGAAAGTAAAATAAATTATATGAATGACAAAGACACCATAATAAAACTCTGTACAATATAATAATAGATGTATAAATTTGCATTTGTGCAAATAAATAAGATAGATATGTTAAGCTTGGTAAAATATTGTTTGTATGGTTATTACACTGTAAAAAAAAGAAAAAAGTATTAGTCTTACCTTTTTATGAGTTTGCGGCTGTGCTCCCGTAACACTGAATGACAAAGATATGACACATGCCTCCCCACAGGTTTTCCCCATTTAAATAGTCTGCTCTGAATGTTGCGTTTTGCCTAACTCCATCCCCCTCCTCTCTCCTCCACCAATCTGACACAAACCTGTCTGACCCTTGTAGGTCAACACATTAACATGTCTTGATTATGTAGGGTCTTCGTATCATGTAGTCATTCAGTTACTTGGAACTCAAACTCACACACATCCCATGTTTTCCTGTCAGAGGATTTCACTTGATGCATGCATGTCTGCAGACGTAACAGTTCAGTCATAAGTACTGGAAAATGTGTAGGTAGCTCGGAGCTTGAATTGATATTATGCAGTGCAAAGCCACTAATACCCGTGTGCACAACCACAACACACAATTAAAGAAAGAGATAAGATAGAAAACAAAAGGATTGTGAAAAACATGTACATGGATGCTATTTTATACATAGGTGAAATGACAACACAACCTTTAACAGGACTTTAACTTCAACTGGATTCTTTTGCACGTGTTTTAACATGCTCTCTATGACATTTTCTACATGTTTGTGTTGTTGTGCAACAAGGAGTTAAAAATAACAAGATAATAACAGCAAACACACACACACACACAGTTCGTAAACAGTGGTGGTTTCCGGAGGTGTTTTTTCTGAGGTCTGTCTGAAGGTTCAATGCTCCTACCACCTTGCTCTTGGGTCTATATGTAATTACTGTATGTGTGAAAGCGAGTAGGCCTGCATTCTCTATTTCACCGTAGAGGAATGTTCCTCTTTGTCTATCTTGATTCAATGTTTCCTTAACAAGACTTCCATTGTTCTGACCAACAATTTCCAGTAACACCAGTACTGTACTGTACATGTATTCCTGAGTAATGTCAGAAAAAGTACTCTTTATTTACAAAAGCATACTTTATAGTTAAGTCAGAATAGTGACTGGTTGTTTTTTTTTGTGTTTTTTTTTTTTTTTTACAGATGTGCTTGGATATATTATTATCATTTTTTTTATCATTATCATTTTTGATTATATATATATTATATATATATACACACACACACACACCACACACACACACACACACACATATATATAATTATATATATATATATAAATATATATATATATATATATATATGTGTGTGTGTTGTGTGTGTGTGTGTGTGTGGTGTGTGTGTTGTATATGTGTGTGTGTGTGTATGTTGTATCTGTTATTATTGTAGTTGTCATATTGTAGATGTTATTATCAGGTTGGCACATTCTTAAAGTGTTATCCTGATAATAACATCTACAATTAGCTTGTTCCTGAGCCAAATACTTGATGTATGATAGCGTGTTGTTAGCTTTTAAGTTAAGCTCAATGCTTAGTATCTAGTTAGTGTCCTTGGCTTGATAGTTAGTATCTATCTAATGTGTCTTTTAGCTTGTTGGACTTTACTTTACTAATGCTACAGAACAACGGGCTAACACGTGTGTCATTTTATTTTATTGTATTTCTTTCTTTATAGTCACTATATTGTTGTCTCAAATGGAGCAAGCTGAAAGCTGAAATAATGGCTGCTTGTGTCCGGTGACGTGCATTGGAAAAATGTCTCTCACCCTATGGGTATAAAGTGCCCTTAATGCATTCAAGCTTCTCTGGCTGACCTTTGTGTTGATACCAAAAAAAAGCTTCTTATTATTTATGTTTGTTTTGTTTTTTTTCCCCAAGGGCCCGGCTCCTCAGTCGTCAGAGTCGAGTGAAATTATCTCCAAAATAATGTCATGACTTTTATAAGAGGGGGAACTCTGGTAGAGTGACATAAAATTTGATAGCGTGAAAATGCTGGAATGAAAGCGAGGCTGCAAAATGATGAACTGAGCTGGTAGAGCAGTGGAAAATATTAGCCACACAAAAGCAGACAGACACTCTTATTGATCCGTCTGTTTTGCTTGACAACACACACAACACAACAAAGAAATGTGCGTGTTTCTCATGCCAGGGAATCCCTGCTATGCTAATTTCTGGTTACTGTGCAGAGGGCGTGTCGTCACTTATTCTTAGTTTAGTGCTTTGGCAGGATGGTTGGCGGGGATACCCGGTTGTTTACAATTACACTTAATATAGTAACCCATTTCTGAAGTTACTGAAGGAGTGCAGTGATTGGTTATGTTTGCTGCTGGATGTAAAAAGGATGCTGTTTATTTATGCAATTTTCCAATTTATAACTACACAAAATAAACATGGTTTTACAGGAAATTATAATTTTTTTTGTCACTGAGCCATGATCTGACAGTAACTAACTCTCTTTATTGTTCTCACAAACTCATCTTTGTTGTTCCTACTGTTATGTAAACCATTTCCCCTTTTTTTTTCTTCTTTTTTTTAAGATGATTTTTTTGGCCTTTTCAAGCTTTATTTTGATGAAACAGCTGAAGAGTGACAGGAATGTGGGGACAGAGAGAAATGGGCAATGACATGCCGGAAAGAGCCACAGGTCGGATTCGTACCCTGGGCTTTTGCAGCAAGGACTGAGCCTTTGCACATGGAGCGACTGCTCTACCAACCTTTTAAGCTTTGCACTAATTGGGACCTGTTTCCGTATTTTCTACCTCAGTGGCTTGAGATTCCCAGAACTTTAATTAATTAATGTCAACAGCATTGTTGAGAAAGCGACAATCCTACCAATGTAGGTTGAGAAAACAAACTGTTTCGCCGGTCAGGGATACTTACACAACAGCATGACACAGATGGAAATACTTTGCTTCTGAAGTACGTACAGGGTACAATAAATTGGAACAAGGGAGGGGCAATTTCTTGGAATACCGTGTTCGGTCATTTCCAGTAAGCTCACGTGGAACTGGGAAATTCAGTTCGACCCCCCCCTTTATCTTCTTTAGAAACTTATTTCAGATGGTATGATAGATGACTTGTCTGCACAGGAAATAACTGTGGGTTTTATGCATGACTAACCAATGAGAGTGATTGTAGACTTAAGGCTACTATGGGACATCAGACATCTCAGGCAGTTAAAAGTTATGAATCTTAAACAACTCATAAAATCTTTAAGAAGTCTTAAATCTGGCTGTAGAGCCAGTCCAGTTACCCCAGATTTAACTCATGTCTAATAAAGATGACATGGACAACTGAGAACCTTCACAGACAACCTATAAAATCAAATATTTTATGGCCTTGGTAACGGAATCATTTGATTATAATTAACAAAATTTCAGTCAATGAGTAAAACAAGCTCATTATTAACTTTAAAACCTGATTTCAAACCAAAATACTTTTACTAGTGCCAATGACGGTATAGTGAATGGACAGATCCTGAGTGATGCCACCCGTAGGTTTCCAAAGCACTGTTTTCAAGCTGAAAATATGCAACGCTGGACACAGCTATGTTGGATGTACTGCTTCTTCGACCTCCTGGCTTATCTAAATATTGTGAAAGATGTGCATCATCGGCAGGCATCAGTGAAGCCAGACTGTTTGTCTGAGTTAGCATGAGCTCATCCCCTTAGACATGTTACTGTTTTCATATTGAAAACAGGAGTTGTGCCTTATAAGTGCAGTGATGAAGTTTTAATCATATATTTAAAACATGCGGTTGTTCTTGGAAGTAATGAAACACATTTATCCGAATCGCTAAACAATAATCCCTTTTTTGCGTCATCATCTCCTGAATGAAAACAATATTTACGCCAGTCAGGCCGGCGGCAGAAACGACTGGAGATTTATTTTCTGCTGAGTCCACTCATGTCACTTCAAATCTCTTTTATGGGCAGGCTTTCGGCAATTAAATATAATCACGTCACTGGGTTGAAACAAAATACCTGACAGTGTTTGGCAAAAACACCAAGACTAAGAACCAAAACACAGACCACATCTTCGAAAAGGCCTAAATCCAAAAACAGCATGTCTGTTTTCAGTTTGTTTTGTTACCCATAACAAGGCATTGATTTATTAAAGTTTAACACTTTTTACCGTAACTTAGGCGTCAGTACGTCATTGAAGGGGATTTTACCAGTATCATTTTTGAAACTTGCTTTAAACCCATTAAGTTTCCAGCTGGGACTTGTGAAAGCTTTTTTACTGGAACATAGTTTGAATTTGATACAGTTGTCTTTGTGATGGAGCTGCACAGTTGCAATTCTCAAAAAATCCTCTGGAGAGCTACACTCACCCAGAGATTTAATGAAGGAGGCCAGTTTGCCAGTTTGTGTCGAGCGTGCCTCAACTCTGCATGACATTCTTCCCTTCTTATTCGTGCAAGCCTTAAATAATACAAACAAATCCGAAATCATGCAATAAAGGGTGTTTATTCGTAAATTACAATAAATCTTCAGCAAGGTTCGTTTGGATCTATTCTTGGCAAGTTAGGGTTAGGGTTAGTCTTGATTATTCTCCTTTTTATTAGTAATAAAATCCTCTTGTCTTTTTTTGCTGACATTAATAGCAATGTACAATCCAAATATTGTTGCATATGTGTCAGAAGATTGTTGTTTGTTGATTGTGTGGCATAAAAAAATAGCCCAGATTTACTTCTTCTTTCCAAACATTTTATTTTGTATCAAATGACAAAGAGCCAAAGATATTGAAAAAATATATTGTACAGTAATACAAGACCAAAAAAAAAAACAAAAACCCTGTGCCTGTGGTTACAAATGTAATTTACCTCATCACAAGTGAGAGAGAGAGCAAATATGCATCCACCAGCCCACGTCCCCTATCTGATGACATGGATGAGGCACTGCCCTATTTCCCAGGGCGGTGTGTGACACACAAATTGTGGTGCACGATTTAACTGGGAATCTCTAGCGCCGATCTGAAGGTCAGTCAGAGATTTGTTAGGTCAATTAAATGGACGCGGAGGCCCCAGTCTACCGGAAAACATGTAACTCGTATTAGTCTGTGATACCGTGGTTTAGTCTGGGATTAGTCTGCACTGTTTTTGGCCAGTAAAATCAGTTTTAGACATAAATAATCGGTGCATTGCTGTTTTCTGATTTGCTCCAGTAGCTGTAGTGTAGTTTGTACTTCATATTTAATAATTTTCTTTTACATTTCATATATGTTTAACTTTGGAAAATGCACACAAAGTATCAAGATGATCTAAATCAATCACAAAGGAAGTTTTATAGTGGACAGACAACAAGACAGTACAATAGTTTATTTCATCTTTATTTAACATAATCCAGCTCACAATCCTAAACATGTACTTGGCAGCAGCTGCTTTGAATTTCAGTAAAAGCAGGTTTGAACATGGATGACCACACAAGCAGAGACATAGACACAATATAAACAAGTGAAAGGATGCTGGGATGGAACGATATGGACTGAGGGACGGTACATATATCTGCATAATGTCACTTAATGTGTGCACCTAACTGTGTTTGCATACTACACTGCAAGAAATGTCAAATGTCACATGTGCACTTGTGTAACATATGTACAGTACATACACATGCATGCGATGAAGTCACATGATTAATTTAAGTGAACTGACCTCGCCAGTGCACAAATACTGCCCCAGGTTTTGACGTACAAAAAAAAAAATTGTGGAGGCTCCTGGGTTTGGATAAATAATCACGTTTACATAACACATGGTGCATCTAAGGCTGGAAGCTACATGTTAATTTTCACTGTGTTTCTAGAGGTATGCACATGTCCCATTTATGATTGTTATTTATTTAAAGCATAAATCTGTATCACAGCTTTTTCTGTCCATAGTGTGATGGACTTCTGGAGTGTCTCTGGAAACCCCATGATGTAGTGCGTGAAAGGTGTGAAAAGCATCAGGCAGTGACAAGTTCTTTACATCCAGTTATTCAAACAACACACTTCACAGACCAGAGATGTAAAAAACATTGGAAATATGCAACACAATGTACACACAGATGCATGAAGACAGCCTATTAGTGGCTGATTTTTAGAACAATTTCCAGGTGAGAAAAAAAACCAAGATGACAACAAAGACCTACAAAACATGGTGTTTCAGTCCCAAATAAAACAGTAGACTTTGCCGTGTGCATTGAAGGCACCTGCTCCTGCTTATTATAGTTATTAGTATGGACTAATATGTAAAATAGATGATGAATAATGTTTTTTATTTGTATTGTTTCTGTATATATATATATATATATATTAGGATCTTCAGGAAGTGTAGCTTTTCACTCTTCGACCTGAGGTTAGGGCGAATAAAGCAGCCATCTATTTCTTACTGTAACAAGACTCTTTGCAATCGGATTTTTCTCAGGTTGCCTTCTCTGATTAAGACATCTGTTCTGACACATCCTGCACTACGCCTCTCAAACGCTTCCTATTTAAATATCCTGTTCTTGTATTTCACAACTGATCAAAAGCCACACCTAACTTTGTGCCAAGCCTTTGACAATCTCAGATTTTGAACCATCTTCCGAGTACTGCTTGTATCCTGCAAATGAATAGCGGCCTTGCTGTCTGAAACACCCACAGAAATGGGAGATACTCACTGTTCCGTCAGGGAGAAAGAAAGATGATGTCTGCTTCAGATGCCAGAATCCGGTGCAGATACTTTTTGGGGTAAGGGCTTCCTGGCTACTACCTTAGGAACAGCAAGCCCAGACCGCAAAAAGACCCACAAAGGACAAAAAACTGACGTCATCGTGTTGAGGTGATCTCCTCAGCATCTATAGAAAAGAGAAAGATTTCTGTCAACATGTGGAGACAACTCACTTCTTAAATACATGCCTCGACTTTCTCACAGTATGTTTTAAATCCCTCAAAAAACACGAAACAACGATGACAGTTACTTAGAACAGCCATGAGGTCATCATGTCAAGGTTAGGATCCACAACCTTTCTTGTTCCTAAGCTTCATAAGAAAGCAAGAAATCTGTTGCCTATTTGTGGACACCTCCGTTTTGTGTGAATCCACTTTACTTAACTCACTTCATGAGTCTGTTAAACATGATTCATCCATCATCTACATAGAGCCCAATGGGTCTCATCCACAAAACATCGTACTGTTTTCTCAAGGGTCCATGACATATATATATAAATGTAACTTTTACAGGCGATTAATCTGTAAATTGGATGTGCATGCTTGTTAACGCTGAATGGCCGAGGGAGATGGCAAACAGATGATGGAGATATGACAAAACGTACACATGCTGTGGATACTGCTGCTTCAGGAAGTAAGTGCATCATCATTTTCATTGTTAATTAGCCAATAGCAGAGTCGGACACTCGTTAAATTCATGTATCGTCTTCGTCAGATGGTAAACTCGATGCATAGAGCTAATTTCCCGCACACATATGGTGTGATCTGTGGCAGTGTAGTTTTGTCATTAAATAAATGGTTCTGAATGGTCTTTAAATCTGATCAGGGGTCTGATTAGTCCTCACTAAAAGACCATGTAGTTTGTCCCGAGACCCTTCTTAATCTAACCTCAATTCAGTACCTCAACAGCAACATGATGCACAACCAAACTCCTGTTAATGAAGCCTCACTGGCCATTAGGAAGCAACATTAAGAAGGTTTACATTGATGTCAGTGAATAACTGAACATTAAAAGTGTGATATTATTTGCATTTCAAATGGGTAGATGTTTCAGAGACCTTGTCCCAGTACAGAATATGCATATAACACAAAGATTTTTCAACTGCTGATTAATTCCATTGTGTAGATTTGATAACACTGGGAGTCGCTGAAATTAAAAATATATGGTTCTATGTAGAATCTGTTTAGTTTCTTCATGCCAAAGAGATTCAGGTAGGAAACAAAGGAGCAGTTTAAGATCAGCTTTGGTCATACACATTCACATGTTTTGTGAATGAGATCCAGCGTCTCCAGGAACCATTTTTCTGGTCATGTCTGTCATTTCCTTCTACGAACTCAGCCAGAAAACTGAAGCGGCTACAGAAGTGGAGCATGCTTGATGTGTTTGAAAGTTGGACAAAGCCCCGAGAATCACCTGTAATAAAGCACAAACACGCTGCCCTCCCTGTTTGATCACCGAAGGAACAAAAAGAAGAAGCTGCTTTTTCTGTTCTGAAAAAGATGCAGCAGTTTCGGTCTAGAGGTCTAGAAGTCCTTGCACATTTGACCTGTAACCATTCAAAATGTGTCCAAGCTTCTTCTTTTGAGATCCAGGACGCAGAGTGATGAAACCAGAATACACCTGGACGTCTTCACCTCACCATCTTCACCCATGTTGGCCAGGAGTGCCACATTCTCCTCCTTGACCATTCTTTACTGTCCTTAGTACGGTGTTGTCTTTTCCTTGGGCGATGTGACACATACAGAGCTCCATTCAAAATCTTCAGCTTTCATTCAATCCGAGCATTGCAGGCTCTCACTCAGAACAACACAGTGGTGTGAACTGTCTTCAGTTTTCTTTAGATTCAGAACAAAGCGTTCCACAAACATCATTTTCCTTTAAATTTGGCCTCTCAGAAGAAAAGTGCATGCTTATATGGCCTCCTATTAATATGATATCTAAACTAAATATTGTAAAGAAGATTAAATATTATCTATAGACTCTATATGTGAAACAGTGTCCTCAACTTATCTGACTGTTGTGTGGTGTGAACAAATGCCTCTGCCTGCTTGAGCACCTGAAACACACAACCAAACCACATTTAATTTTAATAAAGCATCAAGCGATCATACCCATAATATTGCTACAATTTGAAACTGAGGCATCAAAATCGACAAGGTTTACCTAGAAATGTGGCAAGAACAATTCCAGCTGTTCATTTGAATCAACTCTTGACAAAATAAGTCTTAAACTATTGTTTCCACCTCCCGTTTACCATCGATGAAGTTCATTTAGAAAACCACAGCAGCAATACATCTCTAACATCCACCGCAGATATTTTAAACCTGCACTTCATTAGTTTCTGCCATATCAAGATTAGAACCACAAATACACAATTAGGATATCTCCGATTAAACTCCACCTAGATCTGAATCTGCTGAGAAATCAACAAGTAATATGTTCAATCCAAATGTCCCAAAAGAAAACCAAGAAGTACAAAGCATTCAATTACCACAACTACCATCCATCCTGAGCCGGCAGCCATATGTGCCAGTGCACACAAAATACATAGCTGCATCTTTCATACAGCATGAATTCACTGATTCAGATAGTTGCTCTAAACGTCACTCCATGCCACACCCTAATCATAATAAAAATAATTGCCTGCAAAGATACCACCTCAAAAGATCCAGGCCTAGATCATTTTCTGAATAGGACGGTGCAAGTGAGATAAACTTTTCATACTATGTCATCAGCCGGGGTGTATTTTGATCATATCAGTAACATATTTAAACATAATATAATAATAGAATCTTCTGCAACGTATTCTTACTCTTACAGTCATTGTCGTAACACCTTTTCAGATCCCAATTGAATTCTTGACCATTTCATCTTAATTGAAGGTGTGTTTAGTCTCTTCTGTGTCTTTTTAGAACTGTTCACATCTGTCTCTCCATTTCTGGGCATTTATTGTAAAGGAAACAATTGAAAGCGTTGAATTCATCGAGCCATTTTTCAGACATGGTCTGTGCCTTTTCTAGAGGACAGAGTGTGAGAGTATTCCAGAGAATAAAACCACACATGCGATTCTTGAACCTGCAGCAAACATCATTTCAACAAATATCTCGTTGTGTCAACACCAAAAATATTTAGATCTTCAATATAAACCATGCCTCCAAGTACAAATCAAGAAAATAGCATCTGAATTCTGGATCAGGCTGAACTCTTTGCTCAAATCTAGAAAAAAAAAGGGGGGAGAAATCCTGCTTCGAGCATAAGCCAAAAAGCGAGTGTAAATCCATTCAATGTGCAGGCCTACATCACGAATCATTTCATGCTCCAGTAAAGAACAAGTTCATAAAAGGGGGGTTTTAAACAAGTGTGGGGTGTATTGAAGAAGTGTGCACAGCACAAGACCACATCTGGACGATGGGGGGGCCTGTGCCTGTATATATGGGGTGTTACGTCAAGCCCAGGGCGGATAGGGACCAGCAGACTGGACCATCTGCACACGTAGGCATCTGCCACACTTACCTCACCACATGCGTCATATGTGAGGGGGGGTGGGGGGGGGAGAAAAGTGTCACATCCCCTACTGCTCTTTCTCTAAATGTGTCCTACATTGTCCCATATTGGGCTTTTCACTTTGTCACACACTGATTGAAGATTGTTTTGATTGATTTATTAAATAACACGTGGTGTGTGTGCGTGTGTGTGTATGTATGTGTATGTATGTGATGGCTCAAACGGGCGCCAATTATCTCATTTTCGCAGTGTCAGTCCTACAGCAGGCCCCAGGCCAGTGCAAGCTCTCCGTCTTCTAGAAGTTGCTGAGGTTGGTCCACCTTTTTTTTTTTTAACAGCACAAGGGTGATCGGTCCAGTGTTGAAAGACGCAAAGATGCTCCTGAAAACGATGGGTGGAAGGACGGAGCAGCTCTCCATGGTCCCCCCTTTACACCGTGAGCTCTCCATGGTGCTGAAACTAGCTCTCTCGCCTTGCGTTGGTTAAAAACGCCCTGCACTGGAGCCCAGTTTGTGGAAAAAAGAAACAAGTGAAGGGGGGGGAAAAGTGGAGTTAACCAAAAATCAAAACTAAACAGAAAAATGCAATAAAAACAGCTGACACAACCGGATTATTATTAATATTTTAAGAGGAGGGGGGGTGCATGAATTGATCGTGCATGAATTGGCACTTGTTGCCATAACGCATTGAAAAGCCTGCCGAGTGGGCAATATCTGTCTGTTTGTGCGTGCGTGCGTGTGCATGCGCGTCTAATCTTCGCTATTCCACCAAAAGAAGTAACGTTACTTCTGCTGGGCTCCACGCGCACGACTGCCCCCCCCCCAACACACACACACACACACACACACATACACACGCATATACACACACCGCCCGGCTATGAAAAGTATCCTCTTGGCAAATGATGATCAACCAGCTCCATTTCTATACATAGCACGATCTTAATGAAACTCACCGTTTCGTTTTTTTTTTTTTTTACTATCCAAAATGATGCTGAGTGATTGTTGGCATTGCAATTAGACGACACACTGCCTGCAAGTATTGCCTTCATCCTCTCCTGGTGTTTTTCTAATATTTCAAAAAAACAAAAATAAAAAATCCTTCCAGTTTTTTGATCATCGCACTAAAAATGTCTCAGCACACGCTCTCTCTCTCTTTCTCAGCGGTGAATATACATCGATGGATGCAGAATTTGTATTGCATCGGTATAACAGAGGTTTGTAAGACGGAGCACGTCCACCACCACCACCACCACCACCACCGCCGCTGCTGCGGTTAATGATAAAGAAAAGAGAAAAATTGCAATCAACTCAGTGGAAGTCAACACTTTTTTAGTTGAATATGTGTTTTTCTTTCTTTCTTTCTTTCTTTCTTTCTTTCCTTCTTTCTTCTCTTCTTCTTTTCCTTTCATCCAACACATCAACACGTCTCTCCGGAGAAAAACACTGGCCACTCACGCTTCACCGTCAAAACTCGGGGAGCGATTTCTCAATGGCTCTCTCTCTCTCTCTCTCTCTCTCCCTATATATATATTTATATATGGCAACACTGTCTATAAGCACGAAAACAGAACAGGCAGGTTGTTGTTTTTACTCACTTCAACCAACAATAAGCAACAACAACAACAAAAAAGGAAAAAAAAAGAAAAGGTAATAATAAAAATAGAATGGGCTCACCCAGTCATCACCGATCCGAGGAAGCGTGCATCATTTTTCTCTTCCCCCCCATTTTTTCCCTCCAATAATCCCTGGGAATTTGAACGGCACCCATTGATATGCAGCAGTAGGGTCCCCCCCCCCACCACCACCACCACCGCCCCCCCTCCTCCCCCCCCCCCCCCTTCACCACCCCCACCACCCCCCCCAGCCCCTCCACCTCCACCCTCTCACCCTCCCTCTATCCTCTCTCTCTCTCTCTCTCTCTCTCTCCCTCTCTCTCTGTCTCTTCCCAGACGTCAGTCGCATTGCCTCCCATTCATTTCGCTTCTATATTTATTTTCTTTTTTTTCTCCCCCCACCCCCGATGCATTTTCTTAATTCTTAATCCATTTTGTCCTCCTCCCCTCCTCTCTGGAAAATGCTGCAAAACCTCTAATGGAAGCCACTCAATTCCTCCAGTCTGCTTCTTGCTGGTGACCTGCATTGACGTCATTGCGTCATTAGGTTTCCCCTGGAAACACGGGAGAGCCAAAAATAGAAACACATTAATTCAAACCCCAGGCTTGGGGGAGGAGGAGGATGGGAGGGGGTTGGGGTAAGGGGAGGGGGTACTTGGGGGCTGTTTTTGGCGACTATTTGTTTTTATCAATCCATAATCTTCTGGACCCCCCCTCACCCTCACCCCTTCAACCTCCACCTCCCCTCCTGGACACATTATCTTTCCCTTTAATGCTCACAGATCTCAACACACACACACATTCCAACCATAAGGAAATATCTCTTTGTCATATATATATATTTTACAGGCTCTTAAAAATATACCGGATAGTAGGCGATGTTTTATTTCTATAACCTTATCATCCTTTGACTGTTTTAGCGTCAGTATATTGTTTGTAGTAAACCCTTTCTTGTGTTTCTGTCTGATTTTAAGGACATTAAAGTTCCTCTCACTCTCTGTGTAATAGGAGGAGGAACAGGTCTGGGAAGCTACAGGAACCCCCTAGAGCACAAAGGGTCTATGTGTTAACATCATATTGTATTTAAGGGTGTGCTATTTCAGCACTATAATTATATATTTGGAGTATTTTCTTGGAGCATGCGGTGACTCTCTAGTAGCTTTGTTATTAATAAAACCTCTGAATGTCATCATTACAGTATATTCTTTATTGTCTTCTATATTATCATGTCATTGTGATCTTAAATTTACTTTAAAGTATCCGCTCTTAACAGTGAGGCTTCAGTAGTGACAAAAAATATGTCTTCAGGCTTGCACCACAGCTGAAACCTTTTGGTGATTTCATGGCCGGATTAACCTGCTCAAAGGACCCAGGGGCAAAGATGAGCTTGTGGGCCCCATTAACCCCTTTTCCTCTTATTCTCTGTGCAGTGTTCAGTAATACCTGGCCCCTAGGTTTTCTGTGGTGATTTGATGAAATGCAAATTAATCTTAAGGGATATGCAAGTACAGGGTATTTGACAGGATATCAGGATCACCTCAAGGCTCGGATTAAATCTGTTGATATTGTGCTTTAGTAGTGCATAATCCAGAACAAATGCTCAAATCGATTATCACTAACTAGTTGACATGTCACTGAGCCTTGAGCGAATTGTTCTGTGGCCATACTGTGGACACATTTATCATCTAATCAGGACATTTTTGGATGTCTGTGAGACTGGACACAGGGTGACAATAAGATGGTGAAAAAGTAAACACGTAACATAGTTTTTTATTAACCAATAAGTTACATTAAAATCTCCTCTCAATTAGAACCAAACAAATTAAAGACTGTATTTTAAATTTAATCAATTTATTAACCACAGTTAACATGTTAACTGTTAAATTAGAAAATAGGGTAATCGTAGAAAGACATCTGCTATTAAAGGTCAAATCTGTAAATTTAAGTAATTTATTTCTAGAATATAGCAGCAATGGAATATAATATATATAAAACTAAGAGAGACGCTGCAGGTCCTCCTTCCATGGGGATCTACATTGTTGAAGTAAACACCAGCTCCAGATTAGGAAGAACTAGGAAGGAGAAAGTGAGGCAAGGGTGTTGCAATCAGCAGCTACACTGCTAGCTAGTTCATTTTGAGATTTAGTTTACATTTCAAATAAAAAAAAACTCTGGTTGTCTATTTACAGTAACTTCTAAAGTTAAATTGATAATAGTCCCACAATATGGGATCTGATTAGCTTCCAAAACCCCTAGATAGACACATTTAGATGTAGTATTTTGGCTCTTAGACTATCACAAGTCTGGCATATGGCCAATGATGAATTGGCAAAACAAAAGGTGTGTAAATAGTGAAATGATGACCTGAACTGAATTATCATGATTAGGCAAATATTCCTTTTATAAGTCAACATTAGGCTTTAAAACAAACATTTATTTTTCATCTTTTCCTTTAAGTGACCACTCTTATGGTATAAAAAATGTGCAAGAAACAGATCCCAGGTCAGTTTGAATGGGTAAAGTATGACATCTGACTTCAGACTGAATATTATAATAGAGAAAACTACCACACATTTCCATTTTTCTGCTTTCTCTCTTGAAAGCATGCTCACGTCCACAGTTTTAATTTGCTTTCTTAGTCAATAACTTCATCATAAGCAGATTTAGAGGATGAATTAAATGTGGGGGGGACAGTTCTATGGTGTTCATTCATTGTTCTTTCATTCATGCAGTCATTCATGCACTCCTCTTCTTAATCCATTCACATATCCAGGGCAGCCACCTTTCCAGTGACGCAAAGCCCTCCTCCCATTTAATCGCTTTAGCTTCATCTATCTGCTCCGATGTTCGAGATCAAGTGACATACGGCGCTCTCTCTCTCTCTCCTCGACTCCCCTTTATCCAACGTGCCCCCACCGTGCACCACCGCTCACACACAGGCACGTGTTCACGTGCACACCCTCCAGCCTCGTGACACCCGGCTGGAGGCACGCGCACTGGCACATGAGTGGTGATGCTGCATTCACGCTGTGGCCTTAAAGAAAGAAAGGAAGAAGAAGAAGAGGAGAAGAAAGAATAAAAGAAAGGAAAAAGGCATCAGCATCGCGAGATGATAGTGAACTGCAATGGCAAACAGCCAGTTGTTACCATGGTGATCTCCCTAAACAAGTCACCCACAAGCAGAAGTGTGTGTGTTACTGTTCAGTTTCCATATTTTGTTTATTATTTGCTTATAATATAACTCGAGGATTTGGCTGAAACTTTATATTAACCCAGATTATCCAAAAGTTAGGTGGATATTTTTGTTTTGATGTGATTCCAAGAAATCCCAGGAATAGATATAAAGTAAAAAGATTTGTATCAGTATAATTTAAATAATAATATTGCAGGAATAAACTACTGAGTGTAAATTAAGCTTGCTGCACGTAAACCTGATGTGAATCCACGGTGAGCACTTTTACTGCCCACTGTTTGGAAACAATCAGTTCAGGTGTATAAATACACATTTACGGTACAAAATCTTTCTGTGCATCCGGTAAATATTTCATTTTCCAACCTGGATATCGTCCGGTGCGGCTTATATATGTAATTTTTATTTTAAAAAAACAACAAAAAAAACTTTTATATTCAGGTGCGCTCTATAGTCCAGAAAATACGGTAGTGATCGTTATCATGGTCATGGTGGGATGTTAATTGCTTAATTGATTAACGCAGAACACCTGTGTGAAAACGTATCTGCAGTATTTTTTAAGGTTCCTCCAAATATTTTAATCAGTTTAGTCATGTTTAATCTCTCTGTTTCGGCATAGTTTGATACTGTACCACAAGAAGAAAGAGAGATTTGGTTTTATTTTCGTGTAGTGACCCTTTAAACCACAGCTTGTGAGGAAACAGTGAGTGTAACTGGCCGTACTATGGGTAGCTACATGCTATGTAAGTGCTGTGCTGTTTAATAGCATTTTAGCCAACTTTAGTTATACTAATTAACTTTAACATTACTATCAAAGCATGGCTTGACTTGTTAGACGAGCTGGCGTTATTTTAAAAACGTTTTTTAAACGTTAGCTACGAACTAATTGCTAACTATGTCGTAGGGGGGTACTTTAACTTGTGAATAAACTAGTAAATAAACATTTTAGTAAAAAAGCAAGGCAGCCTGAATATCATATTGACTTATTCATTTATTTTAGGTGATGGTATGTGCCATTTTGGACCCCCCCTCCCCAGGCAATGGTGGGAGCAGAGATGCAACCTGGATTAACCTGGAGGACCTGCAGGTATGTTGACTGTTGTTAAATATTGTTGAATTGAATTCTACCTTTGTGACATAAAAAATACATTTTTTGTTGAGACTGTCAGAGATTTTTTAGGCTTTGTGGATAGTTATATTATAAATAGACTCCATTTACTCTATGTTCATGCTCACATTGAAAATCACTGATCATGAGCTGAAATATTATCATACTGTATGCAGTTTGTCATCCCAGCTGTGGCTTTGAAGTGCAGAAAGTAACATTGTTTAACATTCATCCCAGTGGGACAGTAGTCACCATATTACAGGTGTGTCTTATAGTAATATAGTATATTCTATATATATATATATATATATATGATATATATATATATATATAATAATATATAGTCACATAGATTTACCATACAGTGGTATCATTACTTTTTATATGGTACTTCCTTTTAATCACCCATAACACCATAAAATCAAAGCAGCCCACTGTATTATGCATTTATTGCATTAATAAACTAAAAAGTACATTATAATACATTATAGATAAGTACAAAATAAAGTTGGGATAAGGCAACTTAACTCCTGCAGTACATCTCTTTAGTCTGCTCATCAGCTCAATACAAATTCATGTCATCGTGTTTTCAGAGTATACTACCACGATGACGTGAATGAGTGTTCCTCTATGCTAAGTTCTGATTCTTGGCCAATTGGAGGTTTGCTCGTGGACATGCTGACAATGCTGAGGACTGTGCTTCTCTTTGTCAGGCAGTCATCGATGTCGGGAGAGGCTGGAAGGACAAAATATGATTTTCGCCCTTTCTGGCAGATCGTGAGTACTCGAGTTTCCTTTTTGGTGTTTCTTGCTTTCTACTGACCTCAGGCCAGCTTGCATTTATTATTGTTAGGCCAGCCTAGAAAACATTACTCATGATGAGTAAAGGAGCTCACGTGAGGCATTAACAAATGCAACTGGAATTTTATAGTTTATAGTTATACTCCTCTTGCGTAAATGGACATGAACCACATGTAAAACTAAATGTATTACCAGCAGCATGTGACGAAGAGTCATAGGTCATAGTGGTCTTGCTAAAAAAACCCCCCATCATATACAGGCACATGCAGTCATTCATGCACCCTCATTCCTTTTAAAAGAAATGAATATCCTTTTTAAATAATGAAACACTGAATAAATGATGGCAATGTTAAACTTGTAATCCATCAAAGAAAATGTTTACACGTCCTTTCTTATATCGCACAGGAACATTATTTAATGACTTCTTACACTCTTAATTCTCGTATGATACTGTGTGTACAGTTCACAGCACACTCACTTCATCCATTTAGTCTGGCCATTGGTACTTTTAGATGGAAACACGTTAGCGAATGCTTTTTTTTTTTTTCTCACTTCACCCCATTACCTCAGTCAATATCTAATCTTCCTCTTCCTCCTTCTGATGTTTCTATTGATTCCCCGGACAAGTTTAACCATGCTCCTTAGCATGTGTATTAATGATCTTGATTTTCTCTCTTTCACACACACACACACACACACACAGAAGCAACTGGTGTGCTGCTAGGTCAAAGACACTTTGACAGGGATGCATGCGAGTGTAAATGTGGGGGGAGGTTTAGCAGTCAAGGGGTAGGAGACTGGTGGAGACCGAGTGGGATGAATCCAATATGCAAACGTGTTGGATTTGTAATGTTTCCTATATCGGGATCTTAGGTTGCCTGGTCTGGTCTTCTCAGAGACATAGTTGCCTCACATAGTTGCCAGACACTGACCTAGAGGACAGGCAACATCAGGGGTGGTAACGCTGCACCACAGCATACGCACTAACAGCTGATGCCATCTGCTGGTCGAAAGCATACACTGCAGCCACAGTGTTAACTCAAGATCCACTTGATCAATTACCTTTTTCAATACTGTGATAATCAACCTTGTCTTCTTTCTACTTTATTTGACACTTGCACATCAGTTTTGCTACCTGGATTCTGGGCTTAAGAAGTGTGCAGCGATTTGGAGAGGATGAAACAAACAGATGTGTCCAAAAAAATTGGATGAGTGAGGACACTTAACATGCATCTTGGAAGCTCGCTGTTTCTGCACGTCTTAAATTTGTGCTAATTTATAACCGCCGATGGCGTATGAAACATCCCTCTGAAGGCAGATTCAAGTCTGACACCAAGCATTTGAAATATCCAGCAGTGAAGCACAATAGCAGGAGAGTATTATGAAATGATGTCTACTCTCTCTGTAATTCAAGATCTAAATCCCAGTCGCTGCATTTAGAATGAATGAGCTTGCCACCCGTTGGTGTGTTTTTTTTTTTTTTGCCTCTTTGGAATAAATGCATGCAAAGATCAAAGCCAGCCTTCAGGAGGAAGAGGTGGTGCAATAAGCAGAAACCCCCAGACTATTCACACAGCAGTCCCTCCACTAAACTGTAACTCAGTTGCAGCCTTCCTCACACACGCAGAGGTGCTTTGACAAAGTGCCACCAGGGGGCAGGAGTGCTCAGGAGTGTTTTTTTTTTTCCTCTCTCCCTCCCTTCCTCTCTGTTCCTCTCTTCCTCTCAGCCTTCTCTTCAGCCGTTTGTCCGTCAGCTCCGAGTGAATATAGACATACACAAATGCACACATACCCGGCTACATATGAATATGAATATCGATTTCCTTGGGGACAAGTCTAGATGTTTACACACAGTTGTGTGCATACTAAAAGATGCCTGTACAGACACACCACTGTTGCTCCCGAGCCTGGGATGACACTGCAGTTTCTGTCTGATCACAAGACCACGTTACGCTTGCATGTGGCCCCGAAGTGACTTCACAAGGTCACGACCTCCGCACTCCCCGACCACTCATAGTTCCATCCTGCACTGCACGATCAAGGTTCAGCTACATCACACATCCCTTCACGCATCTACCAGCTCCCTATTTATACCAGATGTTAATGGCTACTCTTATTAATTTTACAGGGAGGCAATCAAACAAAGCCTTACTCTGAGAAGAAGGCGGGAGGGGGTGCAGCAGATGTCTGTATAACCTCGAAGTCTTTTTTTTTTTTTTTTTTTCCAGACGCACCTTAGCAGGCAGGCCACAACCTTGGGTGTTGGGAGGATGAAATCAAGGGGAAAGAGGGAGAGAGGGGGGGGGAGAAGGAGAAGATGAGAGAAAGTAAGCTGTATGCAAAGACAGTTAGATAACAGAAAATACACGAAAGCGTGCATAAGATGTAGGAGGAGAGGGTGGAGGCGAGCGACGGAGGACGGGCTGATATCAAAGAGGCCTTTGTTCGAGCCTCTCCAGTAGCTGTACGAGGATCAGAGCCAGAGAGCAGTGGACCTTGAGGACCTTGAGAGGGGGAATTGAATGCTTACGGTGCAGAACTCTATCTTCAAGGCTCTCTGCCCTCAACTTTTTCATTTTTTATCATTAATTATTTCTCGCTAATTGCCAGGATTAGAAAAAAGGGAGAAGAAAGGGCGCTCTGGGTCTCTGGAGTCTTAGACAGTGCGTGTTGTGTTGTGTGTGTGCAGTATGCCTACATATACACTATATGTCCTGTATATTAGGAAAAAAAGAAAAAGAAAAAGAACAAGGAGAAGACGCACAAATTGAACATTCTTGGTCAGCAAGGTTGTTAGCACGCTGTAGTTGATTGTGCTTGTTGAACCATAGAACTACTTCCATTAAATTTAAGAAGATGGTCATAGCCCAGAAATGTCCTTGTACAGCGGTTCACATTGGAGGTGATTGGATTAGACGTTTACCTCCTTTTTTCTTTGCTGTTAGAGCATTGTTACTCGCTGAAGTCATAGAAGAGTTCATTTAGGTTAAATGTAACTCTGTATTCTCAACAAGAATGTTGTTGTAGACATTTTTCTATTCAGTATGACAGAAGACTTAGAGACTCTAAGCTTGCGTGGCTAGGTAATCCATACAGTGATGTCTTGTTTTATTTTTGTCAAAGGCGCCTTATTGATGACGCATTTAAAAGTTCAGACATAACCTGCTGGTAAAAGGCTTCAAAATATAGACATGATTTTGTTGCACGGCACTAAAAGATATGTTTGAAGACACACGATAAACAAAACATCATCATCAATTTGGGAACTCTGCAGAGTAAAAATTGTTCAGGCTATTCATTGAGTGTTTGTTTGAAGCTTCTCCTTTCTTTCCCTTTTCAGACAGAGGGAAGGACTTATTTAGCTGAATCATCCTCGGCCTAATGGGTTCTTAATGTTCTTGGCAGCACTGACGAATTTTGGCGGGTTTTGATGGACTCTCTCGACGTCTCCTCTTATGAGGAGAAAGCTGTTGTCCGAAAAATGGCACACAGATCACACAGTCTTTGCCAGATCAAAGCGAGCAGCAGTGCTTTCTCCAGAAAACAATTCGTCCCGGCTTTCTATAAAAGAACATGTCAAAACACTACATGATTGCTGACACAGACTTTGATACTCTGTGTCAGAGTGTCAATACTCTGTGATTGAACTAGTTCAGCAGTGTAATTTTCCCCAAACCAGTTGTGAAAACCCAGCTTGAGATCGTAGATGTCCCCCCCCGTGCGTCTTTGATAACTGCACCACACTGACTGATGATCCAGACCCATCACTTTGTCCCGCTTAGGAGCCAAACCTTGAGAGGCTGCACCAGACTGGGCAATGTGCCTACAGCTCCACTTGCCAGCGACAGCGCTCAACAATATTGAAGAAGTTTCCTGGCGTGTGCTGCAAATACATTAATCATTTCTCTGTACCACAGCGCTGTCACGGGGATATCAGTCATGCCAGCTTTAGGTAATATAGATGGAGGACAGGAAGAGTTTACATCATGACCGTAGCCATACAGTGTGCAATTACCCCCCAAAGAGGAAAACACAGCTTACCTTACCTTACCTTTTTATGTTTACATCCAAACTGAACAATCTTTTCACGCATATTGTTGAAGAGGTGCTACTGTTTCCACCTGTTTCCAGCTCTTGTGCTTGATGTTCTCAGCAAGAAAGTGTCCAAGATTGCTTCATAAAATGTAAATCTAGGTCTAGATTGCAGAATTGTGTAGTTGCAGATTGCAACTACCTTGTTTCACCCTAGCATGAGAAGGTGAGAAACTACGATGGCGACAAAATATGCGAAAAACGCACAGCCAGGGTTGAGTTTGTCGACTGTAGAAACATGGAAGGTTCAACAAGGCTCACTCTCAACATAACTGCTCTTATTTTCAGGTGATTATACTCAATAAAAACATAGTTATGCATATTATATTCAATTCGGCCATATTCTTTAAAGAGAAACCAAAGAGGCAATTTGGTAACCACAGGCTTTTTCGGGTGACAGTAGTAATAGATCATTAAAAAACTGTTGCACTGCTGAACTGCCTCAGCTGTCTATTTCCAAAGCATCGCAGAGTGAAGCTGTACTTCTAAATATAGCACCTGTTGGCACAGTCTTCATTCAGCAAAACATAACTAACTGGCTTAAAAGAGTGAGCCCCCGACACTTCCCATATCGAGCAGGTGAAAGGCCCCCAGAGCCCCATAAGGAGGAACGATCTCACCCTGATGGGTTGTGCACATGTTTTGCAATTTCTCAGAGTACCAAGGCAACTTGACAAGTTGCCTCAGCACACAGCCCATAAGAGAGCCAAGCCTGCGTGAACCCCAACCCGATTTTTCATTTAACGTGGGCTTGCTTCGATGGTACCCTCATTCCATCAATTTGTGATTCCCATCGCCCCCACATTATCACCTTCCAACGAGCTGGGCTTAGCTCATGATAAAAGTTGTTGTTGACAGCACAGCATGGCATGTCGGGCTCTAGACCAGGTCCCGTGGCTTTTGTTATTTAAAAAACGACTTGTAGTGATGGATGAACCTGCCGCGCTGTTTCTTGTGATGTTTACACTTCACGCGATGTCTTCCTCGTGCGTTGGTGCATCATAAAAAGTGCAGCTCAGGCAGCAGGAATGCTAATGTGCTTTGATGTGCACACCTGACTGACACTAATGTCACCATAGCTAATTGATTAGATTAGCTTTGGACACTGACATATCGCATCATACTTTAATAGTAATAATTATAATATTTAATTTGGCCACTATTCTGTTCACGGAGCACACTGAGGTGAACTGGGAAATTTTATACTCCCTATTGATTTGTGTAGCAAAATACTGCATGTACTATGTATTGTTTTCACTCAGTATTAATTCTGACATTTTTAGGTCAGAAGCTATGTGCACAGTTTGTTTACCACTGCTGTTGGCAGCACTGGAGCACAGCTGTAACATTAACCTCAACTTGTGCTCAGAGGAGTTGGGACTTCGTTTAGGTGTTACTCATCCTCTTCTTGTGTCTCTCTCCTTTCTTTCCAGCTTCTTTTTTGCCTGCTGCCCCGACAGTCTGCTGACATTTTAGCATTAGTGGTTCTGTCAGAGTGTGAAAGAACCAGTCCTACATTCCCCCGCCCCTCGCCGAAGTGCCCCGGGATAGCAGACTGTCCAATTGGTCTTCTTTGTGTTTTGGGTATCCGTACCGAGTGTGTTGTTGTTTTTCAGTCGTACAGCAGCCTGCGTGCATCATTGGCGATGGAAGACCTCGTAGCCCCACCTCTAAATCCACTCGAGATGATTTATAACGGAGTGTCAAAGTTCAAAACAATACAATACTCTCACTCAATCCCTCATGAAACCCTGTCCTGTTCAATCACATCACTTTGCAGCCATTCAGTCACCCGGCCTTATCTCTGCCTAAATTCGTGGGCCAGGCCATGGGCCAGACCCTCGTGGGTCATATGCAGAACACGGGGAGCTGGCTGTGCTTTTAGTATGAAGCCACCATTACACTGTGTTGCCAATGTGGAACTCAGTACCAGGTGGACTACCAGAGGGCATAAAGGGGGGGACGGTTTGTTTAATCTCACAATGCAGCAGATGAAGGTGTGTGTGTGTGTGTGCACATTTTCATTTTAGATTATCAGAGGCGGTATTGTGCTTATGTCAGGTACGATAAAATGAATGTGTTTTTGTTTGAGTGTTAGATAGGGAAGAGTATAATGTGTTGGGGCGCGTGGCCTGGCCTGCCTGTTGTGCTTAGCGTCAGGATACAGTGTAACTGCGCAGAGAAGGGCTGGCATGGCTGGGCATGCCCCTGCACCCCACAGGGGGTTTTGGAAAGTGCACATCTCACCAAAATGTCACTTTAACTCCAGCAAAGCACCCTAAACACAACCAAGCTCTTCCTCCTCCTCCTCTCCATCCCCCCCCCCCCTTCATTCTCTCCTACTTATTTTACGAACACACCTGGAACATCATGTAAATGCCAAGAAAACTCCCATGTACTGTCATGAACTGCTCGTGCCGCTGTGCAGTACATGCAGACTGGTGTGTGTGACTGTGTGCACAGTACAACAGTTAGAGAAAATACATCCACTTGAGAGGATGATTTTTTTCTGCACGAGCGGAGTTCAGTAATCCCTTGTATGTTAATGATGAGAAGAGGCGTATATTGCCTCAATTCAACATCTCAAATGCCATATACGTAGTTAGGCAATTATGATAATGAGCATTTTTACAAGCGGCAAAAGTCGCCGGGGGCCAAATGGGGAGATGAGGGAAAGTTACTTAGGCCTTGAAAATAATTGACGGTAGTTATTACAGGCTTATTGCTGCGGATGACATCTATTTCTCTGGTTTCTGACAGCAACATCATCCTGACTTTCCTATTATAGCTTTGGTTGGAGATCAGGACTGGTGAGAAAATTAGAAATGATTCCCACAGCGCAGTATTAGCAGTCTTTTTTTTTTTTTTAAATAGTGGCACTTTTATGGGGCGGGGAAAAAAAAGCCATGTAATCACTCAGACTTTGATTAAGCGGTAAAGTGAGCTGGTGAAAGTTATGGATTTCATAGTGACAGAGCTTATTTGGTGTTTTCGACAGTTCATCCTCCATGTCTTTCCCTAATTCCAACCTTCCCTCATCCCCTGTTACCTCGGACCCCTTTCATGTTAGTTCCTATTCTTCATCTCTGAGCTCGTGTCATTCCTGCCTGTCCTCACGCCGTTATCGCATGATTCATTTGTACTATCCCCTGTGCTGTCTCTTTTACTCTAACAACAATAAGCTATTACAGAATGTCCCGGTTTATTCCTGTGACGCCTTCATTCCTTTGCAAAGTAGCGATCGCGGTGTTCCATTATTATAGGTTTGCTGCAGTACGTCGTGTTCACTGCACCATGGAAAAGCATTCAGAGTCATGCTTGCTTTCTATGTCAGTACAATACTATGAATACAGCCTCCTCAACAGTGCTGCGAGGGAATTGCTCAGACTTTTACTAAATACCACCTTGTTTAAAGTGAGCACACTTAAACTTTGTTAGAGGCTTTTAAATAAACATATTGATAGCCGTGGCGTACTTACTTTTCTAGCCCTGCTGAAAATGCCATAAATAAAAGATCAGATCAGAGCGCTTGAGGCGGTTGAGGTTCTGGAGATATTGACTCGTTAAAGAACAAGTTCCTCGTTTCTTCACCGAGGAGCTGAGGGCGTGCGACGCGGGTTGTATGCGTCTTGCTGCAGCTGTTCCCAGTAGATTTTGCAGACTGTGGCCATAGTGTGAAGGTGTGGTTTCATAGGGCATATTGGCTGCTGTTCAGAGTGCTTAACATTTTCTACCAGGCCGGCTCAAAGCACGGTGTGATGAAAGGTAATCTTTGCGAAAACGGATTGATCTCTTGTTTTTAAATTGAAATTGGCACCCAGTTTGCCTTTGTGTGTCACTATCTCCTCTTTCCACGTGTCTACGCCTGTCGGCGTACAGTGCTTTATCCTGTATACGTATGTGTGTCTACGTATCCGTGCGAAGCCATTAATCTTTTGCCGTGCTCGGCCTTTGAGAGTGTTTGGTGAGGTTCCTGACTTTAAGATTGTGCACTCATCAGTGGATTTCTGTGTGTGACCTCTTAGCGCAAATCCCCCGAACTTCACTGCGTTTGATCTTTTTCTCCAAAACAAAGATTGAATAGCACTGTATGTGGGGACTATGATCGCGATTAGCTCGGAGCTCAGCCCATATCGATCAAGATTGCATTTGGAGCGCAGGTCGGCAAGAAATCGCCGAAGCACGTTCATCAGTTATGGGGGGACGCATTTAAATTGTAATTACTCAACACTGTCAACTCCTTTTCCACCTCTCGACTCTGCGTCCCTTCCCTTCCACACCTGCTTTTAACACGCCGTAATCCATATTCATGATAAATAAGAGTGGCACTTGTCCATTCCGGATTTTACGACGAGAAAGAGACAAACATACAGAATTTAAATACACTTAAAATGAATGGCAGTCACACACAGACTAAATGCTTAGCAATTTGAAACAGCAGCTGAATGGCTCTACATAATATGGGATATACATTAAAACACACTTCACAATAACTACCACTGTGGCACCACGCATTTGCCGCCCATGGATTAAATCCCATTTATGCCTATATTAACTGCTGTAGGATTAGAATTATCACTCTTGTCCAATTACTCTTTCCCCAGTACCATTTGCATTCTTGCGTTTCTCCCCTCTCCTCCGTCCTCTTTTTATCTTTTCTTCTAATTTCTCCTCCTTTTCTCCTTCCCTTTTTTTTGCACTCGCAAGGTTACAGAAGGTAATTAAATGATTGGAGGATAGAGAGTCATCACA
Organism: Larimichthys crocea; assembly: GCF_000972845.2. NCBI lineage: Eukaryota > Metazoa > Chordata > Actinopteri > Sciaenidae > Larimichthys > Larimichthys crocea. The sequence continues at coordinate 53,499 of NC_040030.1, read as the reverse complement.
TCTTTCTCTGAGCTGTATGATCAGTGCTTCCCGCTGATGACACCCGCAGCCAAATGAAAGGAACATTGCCGCTTCCCTCTCCTCTGTTTGTCCTTCTCCCGCTCTCTTTCCCCCCACACTAATGATCTCATGTCTTAATGCTTCGACTTGCCTACATCTCTCTTATCTCTTTTTCTATTAATATGCGAACACAAATTACACACAGAAGTAGGGCCATAGTAAGAGAGGAGACAGTTAATTTCCCTCCAGCCCGCAGGCAAGCATCTGGAAGGGCGTACAGAAACATGTAGCAAAAAAGAGGAAAAAAAAAAGACACAGAGAGAGAACAGAGAGGAAGTTCGAAGGGAGAGAGATGGTGAGGCGAAAACAGCTGGTGTGAGGTCTAGCAGTGCTGTGTTTGCAGAAAAGTAGGCAGCTGGTGACCCAGAAACATCCTCTCCTCTTCCCAACACCAAGCAATGCTGCAATCACTGCAGGAGAGAGGGAGAGCGTCCCACGCATTCAGCCTGGGCTCATTAATACGCTGGTTAATTACCATAATAAACAAAGATAACAAACAGAAAAAGAATACACTTAAACTTCTTACTTCTGTTCCAGCCTTACAATATCTGTGCATGCAGTCTGGGCATGTGGGACGTAGCCCCCTTGAGTTTTTGTCTGTTATAGTACATTATTTATGCATGTGTTTTGTGTTTTTTTTTTAATTTTTATATGCCGCTTAATTGCAAAAATCAGAGGTAAACAGAAGGATAATTTGTACGCCCGAGCCTGTGAGGGATTCTTATTGTAGCATCTCAGCGTTAGAGTATTCCACGCCAGAACTGGTACTTTGCAGCTCGTGCGAGCAATTTCAGTAAACTAACAGACAGGTAAACGTTGTTCGATTGTGATTAAAAGTCATACTTTACTGTGGACTGTGTCCAGCACAGTGTTTTGGCTTCGCTTCACTTTTTAGCCCGTGTTTGCTATAAATTTGC